>NW_024829823.1:0-1427 GCF_019175285.1 Sceloporus undulatus
GACATTTCAAACAATCAGTCCCCAAACTGTGAAGTCAAAGGCTTTCACTGCCAGCATCCACAGTTTTCTGTGTGGCCGCATCCTGGAGGAATCTCTTCCCGACATTCGCCTGCAGCTGTGGCTGGCATCTTCAGAGGGTGGTGGTATGGACACAGGTGGAGCATAGATACCTGTGGGACCCTCGTTTGGGAAGAAGTGGTTTACCTGGTGGTGCAGTGGCTAAATGCCAGAACCGCAGCCATTAACTCACAGCCACAAGATTGTGAGTGCAATTCCAGCCAGCGGCTCCAGTCTGGCATCCTTCCGAGGTCACAAAAATTGGAACCCAGCTTGTTAGGGGCTATTGGCTTCTGCCCTGTAAACCGCATAGAGACTGCTTAGTCCAGTATGAAGTACCCTAGAAACATTGCTGCTATCTCAGTGTTAATGGTGGAGTTAGTTTCTGTGTTGTGTGGCGCAACTTGGGGGTGTGCTATGTGAAGGATCTATATGCAATGGGGCTTTGTGTCCCTTTAATTGGTAATAATAATAATAATAGGTAATTATTAATTGGTAATCCATTGTCATTGTCTGCGAGGAAACCCCCGCTTGCCTTGAGTCTTGATTTTGCTGTTTCTCAGGACAGTAGCCAAACTTTGCTCACTTTAAGGGTCCCTTCATTCCTGTTGAAGTTGTGGATGGCAGCAGTCCCCCTGTGGCTCCAGACCCAGCCGTCATTGGCATGGTCCAGAGTTTCGGTGTTTTCGTTAACATGTAAATCTCCTCCTCCTCCTCCCAAACAAGGGCCCCACAGGTCTATGTACGCCACACGCTTCCATACAACCACCCTCTGAAGATGCCAGCCACAGTTGCAGGCAAAGCATCAGGAATGCATTCTTCCAGAACACAGCCAGAAATGCCCAGAGGAAACTATAATTCCCAAACTGCTTCCTGGGGATCAAAGCATGGATCTGCATTTAGGGCACCCGAGAGATTTACTGGGAGAAGGCGACAGTGCCTCAGGGACACAGAGGCCTGATTCCACAGACCAGCATTCAGCACACAGCCACACCGCGCAATCTTCAGAGAAGCAGCGGCTGGCAAGGCGTCAGGAAGGAGCTCTTCTAGGCCATGGACGACGAGGCAGACCCCGAATCGCCTCTCCTCAGAGGGCTCCGTGGTTTCCAGGCCTCCTTTGGACACGTGTGTGTTTTGTGGCCAGAGAGGGAAGGAAAGCAATGAAGAAGGAGGGAGTTTTGTGTATGGGTGTATTTCCTGTGTCTGGGGCGGGGGAACCCACATGCAAGCGCTGGCCCTTCTCTCTGTCAGCCTAGCACCTGCTGCTTCTAGTCTGGGCGACAGAGGCTGCTTCACTTGTGAACTTTTTTAAAAAACAAAATGGGCTGGGGCAAATAAAATCCAGAAGCAGCCAGAGACTCTTGTGAGCC
>NW_024829824.1:0-1427 GCF_019175285.1 Sceloporus undulatus
AATGGAAAAGCACATAGGATGAATCAAAGGGAGGGGAAATAGTCAACCCAACAAGTAGCACCCCCCCCATTACACTTCCTGTACATGGTTATTGAGAGACATTTTTCATATGCTCAGTCTCTGAAATGCATCACTACATTTTGCATCTTTCATATATTCTCAATGGTACAATGGGACCATCCATGTTGTATCTCGGCAGGGCATATCGAGCAGTTCTCTTCCACAGGACAGAGGATGATGAACTGTATGGAAAAGGGGTTCACATGCAGCTCACTCTATTTTTCTAATGCATGGGTGTGGGACTAGCTGGCACATCCACGGGAAGGGATGTTGGGAACTGCAGTCCAAGGACATCTGGAGGGCAACAAGTGGGCTATCCCTGTTCTAATGGTCCTATACATTGAGAAAAATCTGAGAAGTGGTTGTTGTTGTTAACTGCCCTCAAATGGATCTTGAGTCATGGCTAGTAATCGTTTCAGCTCTTTGTTGTTTTCTGCTAGTAGTGTGGTGTTATCTGCCTATCGTAAGGTGTTAATGTTCCTTCCTCCGATGTTCACTTCTCCTGCCCAAGTGTAATCCTGTTCCGTGTATGATAATTTCTGCATACAGGTTGAATACATAGGGTGACAGAATGCAGCCTTGCATTCAGGAAAGGAAGAGGCACACTGCAAACATGCAATGGATAATGAAGCATACCAGGGAATCCCAGAGGAACATCTGCATGTGCTTTATAGACTACAGTCAGGCCTCTGTATTCACAGATCCTTTATCCATGGATTCACGTATCCATGGCTTCCTTTTCCAATTGGGAACCATTGTGTTTCTCCGTATTCAGTTCTGACGGCAGGCTATTCTCCTGAAGTTACCCATCAGGACTATCAGGTGTGCTGGCACTCCCATTCCTCTCCCCCTGCAGTGGTTAAATGCCTGTGCTGCAGCCATTCACTCACAAACCATAAGGTTGCGAGTTCAATACCAGCGAAAAGGCTCAAGCTTGATTCAGGCTTGCGTCCTTCCTAGATCGCTAAAATGAGTACCCAGATTGTTGGGGGCAATTAGCTTACAATTTGTAAACCGCTTAGGGAGTGCTTAGATGCACTGATTAGGGGTATTGAAATGTACTTGCTATTGCTATGTGTGTAGGTGTGTAGATGTAGATGTATGTGTGTGTAGGTTTGTAGGAGCATATATGTAGGTGTGTGGGGGCGTAGGTGCATATGTGTAGGGAGGTATGTGTAAGCAGGTGCATACATGTAGGTATGTGTGTGCATGTAGGTAAGTATATGTAGATGTGTATATGTAGCTGTGTGTGTGTGCATGAGTGTGTGGCTGTAGATGTAGGCAGCTGTGTGTGTGCAAGTGTGGGTGTAGGTGCACATATGCAGGTGTGTGTATGTAGGCTTGTATATGCAGGGGTGTGTGTGTGT
>NW_024829825.1:0-1427 GCF_019175285.1 Sceloporus undulatus
AGGAACTTTAGAACTGGTAAATGTCTGGCCTCATATATGGTTGTATTCTTAACTCCCATTAGCTAGAGCCAATATAGACGGTTGTCAAGGAAGAGGGGAATGGTAGTCTCAGAAGAGCTGCAAGTTTCCCAGCTTTGATTCGGAGCAGAGGGGGACAAAAGGCTGTGCATGGCCTTCAGAACAGTGTGTGTGTGTGTGTGTGTGTGATATCTTTGACCCTTCAGAATGCCCCTTTTATGACAAAAAGAGGGAACTGCTGCACCTAAGTAGGTCACAGGGACCTCCATTTAAAACACTCCTCTATTTTTTAAATTCTGAAATGGACTTCCATGCACTGGCAGTTTTTTCTCTCCTGTTCTGTTTTTTCTGGCAGTCCATGCAGCTCCTGCAGGACAGAAAATGGGTCCCAAGACCTGTTACAGTTGAATCACTTTAGAGCAGTGATTCCCAAACTCTGATCCACCAGATGTTTTGGACTTCAGCTCCCAGAAGGCCCAGCCAGCTTGGCCAACACAGTCAGGAATTCTGGGAGATGACATCCAAAACATTTGGAGGACCAAAGTTTGGGAACCACTGCCTTAGAGCCTCTCAGGGTAATAATCAGTATTTCAATATGTACTCAGAACTGAACTAGCAGATAGTGGAACTTTTAAGAGTGTTAAAGTGATGTGATGCTGATAGCTGATCCTAGTTAGCAGCCTAGCCCTTACATTTTCTTAAGATCATACAGTTGGAAGCAAGTTCAAGGGACACCTAGTCCTACTCCCCACCCCCACCCCCACCATGCCATACATAAATAAAGCTCTTCCAGAAGATGGCCATCCAACCTCTGCTTAAAGACCTCCAAAGAAAAGCCCATCAACTTCCAAGGCATATTCCACTTTTGAATAGCTCTGACCTTATGTTTGTGTTCTAGGGCCCTTTCATGCTATACAATTATAGCACTATGATTCCACTGTAATTGCCCTGGCAACATTATATAGAATTGTTGGATTTGTAGTTTAGAGAGGGGTATTTAGAATTCTGAGCCAGAGAGAGCTCTAGTGCCACCCCAAACTGCAAATTCTTGGCTTCCGTACAATGTAACCACAGCACTCCAAATACTATTATTTGAAATGTGAAAGAGGCCCTGGTCTCTGGAGCCACAGAAAACAAGTTAGTTCAGTCTCCTACATGTAAACCCTTCACGTATTTATAGAGGGCTATCTCAGTGTTCTCTCATCAAGCTAACATACTCAGCTACTTAAAATGCTCCTGGTTGGGTTTACAGATCTGTTACCATCTTGGTTGTCTTTCCTAGGACATATGTGAGATCGTTAATATCCTGCTTGATCCGTGACGCCTTAGGGTAGTGATAAGTCAGAAATGACTTGAAGCCACACAACAAGTGGTGGTGCACTACCTGCCAAGGTCAGTTAGCTTTCCCT
>NW_024829826.1:0-1427 GCF_019175285.1 Sceloporus undulatus
GTAATAAGATGGATGAGGTTTAAAAAACTGGAGGTTAAATATAAAGACGAACCAAATAAATTGAATATACAGGTGTTCTTGGCTGTCATTTCTAACTTCTCCAGATAAAGCATTTCAATCTGCCCAAGATGGGACAAGGTGAGCATTTTCTTTAAAGATAAAAAAGCAGTGTGTTGCCGCCAATACTGGGATTGCAGAGCGCGCAGCATCCGCACGTGATGGCGACAGCATCATGGCGACATCCTGTCCACATGGGTGACGCCATGATGATGTAAGCGATGCACACTGTACAGATGTTTCTGCGCGTCGCTTATGTCACATACTCGTGACATCCGCACAGCAGCAGAAAAAGGATATGGTTTTTCTGGGTTCTTTTTTGGTCAGAGGGACGGCAATCCAAGGCCCTGAAGTGCAAGAAGACACAATCAAAGCGTTCCTGATAGACTGGCATCCAGATTCTGTTAAAAAAAACCTCCAAAAAAAGAGACTCCACTACTTTCAGAGGCAGCAGCACATTTCACTGTTGAACAGCTCTTACTGTCAGGGTCTTTCTAGTTGTTACCCAAAATGGTAGGGTCCTGGAAGGGCACCCACAATTGTATTCAAAGGAGGAATACATTTAGTGCAATAGGAAGCTGTGAGAGGCCTCTGGGTAATGTTTAAACCTGGGTTTAGTATATTGGTTCCAAACCGAGAATTCTAGACAGCAGATTCCAAATCAGTTCAGTTTGTTAATTTAGAGGAATTCAACATTGATGCAAAACAACAACTAAGATACAAAAGAGAGAAGGCTGTGAACATTGGCTACAGAAGTGAGGTCTGACAACAATACTTAGGAGTCAAGCGAAACTCTGGAAGAGTGCCAGCCTGATCCTAAACTAGACTGAATCAAAAATGTCCAAACAGGCATATTTATAGGGTAAAGTGTGTCCTGTAGCAGTTTCTCAGGAGTTTGAGTGGATATTCCAGAAGGAAGAATGGCCAGAGATGGGTGGAAATGATAGCCATACAAAGAGGTGCCATCCCCAGAAGGAAATGCCCTTTGATTTCCAACCTCCTGGCAATTACTCAGTGCATCACCGACTATCACACTCCAATGTGAAGGGATTATGCAGATTCCTGTCTCAATAGTCCAATTTTGCCTACATGCACCAGGGCTTCTGAACTGAGCCTTCTTGATCTCCTTATTTGGGCCGGCTACTTCTTCGCAACGGGCACCTTTTGTGGCTCCATGATCAAAACATTCCTAATAATATTAAACACGTGGCTGAATGAAACTACGTGTGAAAGGGATCTGGGAGTCCAAGTAGACCACAAGTTGAACACGAGTCAACAGTGTGATGCGGCAGCTAAAAAGGCCAATGCTATTTTAGGCTGCATCAATAGAAGTATAGTGTCTAGATCAAGAGAAGTAATAGTGCCACTGT
>NW_024829827.1:0-1427 GCF_019175285.1 Sceloporus undulatus
CTGAGCATTGCTTTTAACCAAACAACAACACTGGACTTTACCTGCCGCCTTGAAAGCGCACACAGATGGCAATCCTGGTTTCTCTCACTCTCTCTCACACACACAGATACACACAAAACCCACATGCAGCTTGGTTTTCAGCCAAGCACATTCTCAACCGCTATATGAGGGGTGTTTCAGCCCGCAGCACAATCTTCACAGTGCGCTGCTACATCTCGCACGCTCGAACTGGCATGCATTATTTTTCCAACCCAGCAAGATGCCTGTGTTATTAATATACGCAATTCTTAACAGTTCATCTGCAGTGGACGAATCGCACACGCACAAAAAGTTGTCTAGTTGCGATTCAGGCTGTGAGGGAGGGATATCCGCAAATGCTTTGAAGAAGGAAAGCAACACTCACCTTAAAAAGGAAACACATACACCAAAAACAAAAAAAACCCTTCAATTCCAGAGAGACAAAGTTCTCGGCAAATCCAGTGAAATAGGACCAAATAACCGTAATGCAGCTTTGAAAAGCAGATCAGTCCATCTCCTGGTGCCCTGTTCTGCTAATCCTTCCTCCGCCACCCAGATTTTAATGCACAGAAGCTGTAATCCTCCTGCATCCCTCCTCTTGCAGCTCTGCTGGTCTCTAAGCCCAGCACTTGAATATCTCCAGCTGTTTATATCAGTAACTAACTGAGCCGAAGAGAGAGCATCCCCGCTTCGCACATGCTCAGTGTGCGCCAGATTTTGCTGCTGCACAAAACCAGAGTTCTCCGGGGTCCTAAGTGACTCATCCGGTCACCTTTTGGCATGACGGCACAGGATGCGAAACCTCACTAGTGTCGGTTCTGGTACCCAGGGAAATAAGCTGTGCCTTGTTTGCTTTGCTTGTCAGCTGCAGCAGGGAAAGGAAGTCAAATGCAATTGGGAATGGCATCCATCTCAGCAATTTGGATCAGTCTGGTGACATTTAATTATATATATATATATATATATATATACTCAAACATCCTGATGTTAGCATTTTCTCCTTTCATGACCAAAAACCATTCCCCGGTTCTTCCGCAGCTATGAATGTCTGCAAAGCTGCTTAGGAAGGCAAGCGCTGGAGTTGCACCAAAATGCCATTGGTATAGTGAAGCTTAAAATAAGAATTACAATGCACTGCAATGCAATACAGCAGCTGTATTTTTAAAGAAAGATTGTTTCATCATCATTTCTTTCACCATTTTTTAGCATGCAAAAGACTGGTGCTAGGTGGAAAAACACGTTTCAGGGTGGATCTGCAAAGAAGGTCTCGTTCCAATATAGTCGTAACTCCGGCTGTGGCTGCCTTTTATACGCATCCGCTTCCATCTCACAGATAAAAATGATTCTGTAATTGTTTGCAGAGTCTCAGTTAAAAGAGTTGCAACCCAATAATGTCATTTTCTTTGGTG
>NW_024829828.1:0-1427 GCF_019175285.1 Sceloporus undulatus
ATTCTAAAGAGGGGTCACTTTTCTCTTGCCTCAGCTCTTACTCTAACCTTTATCTCTCTACTTTAATCCTTTCCAAAACTCTCTCTCTCTCTCTCTACCTCCTGGTGAATTATAAAAGGATTTCCCTTAACCTACACTGGGACCAATTAAGGAACCTTATTTCTTCTTTACTGATCTTCCCAAGCATCAACCGAGCCAAAATACATATAAAAGGAGTGTAGAATAGTAGATACTCCAAGGAGGTATTTATTATAAATAACAAAATATAACTGAAATATAAGTTATACAAGATATTAAGACTCTTGCAGGTACAATATTTGTAAGTATATAATATTCAATTCACACAAGCTATTAAAGAAATAAATAGACCTAAACGTCCAATTCTGAGACTAACTTCCAAGATCCGCTCTTTAACTCTCTCTCTCTCGATCTCCAACCGACACAATTCCCCCAACTGTCTCTTGGTCTCTCAGGCCTTGTATCTCTTTCTCACGGAAGCTTCCAGAAGAACCTTTATCTTGCTCTCTGATTGGTCAAGTGAGCCTTCCGTAGCACTGATGTCATTCTGCATTTGCATAAACCTCCCTTTACTGCCTGAAGAAGACCTCCATTGACTGGAGCCCGGTCATTGCACTTTCCCAAGGCAAGGCTTGCCCCTATTTCCCAATGTTGTTCTTGGGGTCTGCCTTCCAGTTGCTTCCAGGTCTTATGGTGACCTTATGGGAGTCTCTGAAGGGGTTTTCTTGGCAGGTTTCTTCAGACTGGGTTTCCCATGGCCATCCTCTGAGGCTGAGAGAGTGTGACATGCCCAAGGCTTCAGTTCTTTTGGAAGCCTTTTTGCTTTGTCTTCTAGAAGGCAGCTGAAGTGTTACTTCTTGCATTGAAGAATGAGAGGAACCTTCTGGCATCCAAAAGGCTAACACTCTCTGGAGTTATGTCTGATAATATGTATATATAGGATTGAAATACCTGTTCATTTATTAAAAGGTTTCATATCATAGAATCTTATAGCTATGTCTCTTAATAACAGTTAACCATATTAAACAGTATATAAAACAAAAACATGAAACAAGATGGACAAGGCAACTGTTACAAGGATTTGTAACTGGTTGACCAGCCAAATCCAAAGGGTATTGAACAATGGCTACTTTTCATCCTGGAGAGAAGTGACCAATGAGGTGTCCAGTGGGGCTCTGTCCTGGTCCCAGTGCTATTCAACATCTTTATCCATTACTTGGATGACAGAATTGGGGGCATACTTATCAAATTTACAGATGACACCAAATTAAGAGGAGTAGCTAATACTCCAGAGGACAGGATCAAGATTCAAAATGACCTGAATAAAGCTGGGCCAAAGATAATAAAATGAAATTCAACATTGAGAAATGTAAGGTACTGCACTTAGGGCGGAAAAATAAAATGCACAG
>NW_024829829.1:0-1427 GCF_019175285.1 Sceloporus undulatus
AGCAGAAGCTTTCCGTCTCCGTTCGTCTCGGCGTTTCAACCGGAAGTCTCAGAGGTGAATTTAATATTCTAAGTATGCAATCTTTTATCCTGTGACCCAGTGTAATTTAGTGATTTGAGTGTTGGACTAAACTGTGGAAGACAAAAGATCAAGTCCCCATTCTACCATAGAAAGCTACTGAGTGATCTTGGGCAAGTCACACGCTGAGCTTCAGAGGAAGGAATGGCAATCCCTTTCTGAACATATCTTGCCATAAGGTTACCATAAATCAGAAACAATAGCATCCAGAAATCTTTTCTCCTTAGCCAGATAGGCTCCATTTTTCTAATTCTTATCAGTAGTAACTTCGTCATTAATGTATATCTTGAATGTTGCTAAGAAGCAGTTGGCTCAATTTATAACTAATTTTCATTTTTTCTTAGAGCATGTGTTTGGAAGAAAATAAACGCACTTGCAGATTTCTGAAGTGAGCAGCTGTGTTTCAAGATGGACTGAGCAGGTTCTGAAAATGTCTGGGCTTAGTAACTTGGTGATAATGCGGAAGAGGTATGATCCTGATTCTTTGTTAATTGAGAAGTAGTGGAATCTCCATTGTTTTCTTCTTTTCTGACTGAGAAGTTTGGCAAGTCTGCTGTGATGAACTGCATGTTCTGTCCGTGTTTCACCTGATTAACCCTGATTAGAAACATGCCCTGAGCAGATGCTTCTCCTTTTGCAGAATGGTAATCTCTACAAAGTAGCTGGTGGGTGTCAATAATGCATACTTCAGGATACTCTTATCAAGGCATGTTGTTCTGTAGTCTGTTAATAAATTATTATGTTACCTGAATGCTTTATTGATCTTGAAAAATAAAGATAGCTAGACATGATGACACAAGGCTTCCCTGGTGTGGGGCCCTCCAGTTGTTTGGCCTGCAATTCAGGCAGTCAAAATCAACATCTGGAGGGTACCAGGTTGGCAGGCTGCTTTAAGTTGTTGTGAGGCATTGGTACAATACAATAAAAAGGATGTGCCTTGGAAATTCAGGTATTGATCAGACTTCTCTAAATGCAATGTGGGTGCACATTTATATAGCCCGGCTAGTTTTCAAAGCTGGATGTAAGCATTTAGTGGTTACAGATTGTTGCATGAGGTTCATTTTTCTCTCTAGTCCTCCATTAAATCTTCAACTCTATGTTTCAGTGAAGCCACCTATAGTGTGTCTGGGAGGGAGAAAAGGCTGATTTTTATATAAAAGCATTTCTATGTAGTGAAGATGTTTATGTATTTTAGGATTGGTTGTTAATTAAAGATTTGCTCCTTGTTATAGGGATGAGGAGTGTGAAGAGATGGGGACACAGGGTCCTTCCCCCACATAAGAAATGTAAGTATTGATGTTTCTGCTCAAGCTTCTGAGTGGACACATTTCAGTCCAGAGTGATTGCTT
>NW_024829830.1:0-1427 GCF_019175285.1 Sceloporus undulatus
TTATTATTATTATTATTATTATTATTATTATTATTATTATTATTATTATATCAATACAGATAAAACCGTGAGTACATGTGTAATTAACACAAATTCTAAAATCACATCTAAAAACATAGAAACATTTAAAAAAATCTGTCAGTCATAATGAGCGTCTTTCACAGCCTACTGTAATTACAGTGTTGCCTTATGATTGTAATTTAACATCTTTGGGGCCAATCAGGAAAGGGCTTCATCCTGTCACTATGAATGATGCTTAGTCAACAAGCCACTAGTGATAACATCATTACTTTTGAAGTGTACCTAGAACTTTTAAATCATTTCTATAGTTACTGAAATGTGGCCTCATTAAATGGTGAAGATGCAACATAACCTTTTTTCAAGTACAGTATATGCTGTGCCTTGGACTGCTGAGTGAAAATATTGATTTATTTCAACTCAATCTGCTAAGGCTTGCTTCTAGGACCAAAATCTGTGGATGCTCAAGTCTCGTTATATATAATGGCACAGTAAAATGGCAAGCCTTATATAGAGTGGTAAAATCAAGGTTTGCTTTTTGGAATTTTGGAGAGTGGGATTTTGAGACCATGTATGATTGAATCTGTGGGTCCAGAATCTGTGGGTACAGAAAGCTGACTGGAAACTGTGATGAGTGATAAGTGGAAGGGAAATCTGAAATGCTCCTCATGGGAATACTATTGGAAAGGGGTAAGAAGGAAAGAATTCAAGGTTCCCTGAAGCACACATTTTGGCATTCAGACTGTCCCACTGAACCGAGTAAGTTTCAAATCCTAGCACACAAATATTTTTGTAAACTGGAAAGTTTTAATTGATCCTAGAGTGTAAAATGAGATGGGGCAAGATCAAGCTTTCACCTCCTCTGCTGAAAGTCAGATCTCAACATGCTTATAACCAAAAGAAAACAGCATAGACTGTCCAAAGTCCAGCCAGCCTCTAGCAATCTTGGATTGTGATTAACTTGCTTGCAATGAGGCTGTCAGTGATTATCAAACAATTAGCTTAAATTAGTTTCCTCAATTAGCAATCCATGTAAGTCAGACAGAAGTGAATCTAGCATATGGGACTCAGCAATTTCATCAGAAAACAAGAGAGGGAAACTGATAAATATTCCACATCCGTACTGAGATAAATATTGTACTCAGAGAAACTTAGAAATCACCCAACATACGTTTTGCAATTAAAATAATTTTGCGTCATTTATGTCTATGTATTGTGAAAGTTGCTATTACAACCATTTATGCTACATTGGTTTTCTGTCCTGAGGCAATCACTTGAGCAAGCAAGAGCCTAATACACAACACCAAAATCCTCATGAACACAAGGATGTGTGTGTGTGTGTTCAAGATGCATGTCGACTTCTGGCAACACCATAAATTTCAAAAACACACTGTTCTTATTAAAGGGAA
>NW_024829831.1:0-1427 GCF_019175285.1 Sceloporus undulatus
ATGGTTGATTTGCATAGAAAACAGAATTTCCCATGCAGAAATTAATATTATTTTCCAGTCAGAAAATGCTGTTCTTTGCACATAACAACCGTCTGCAAATTTTCTGCAGAACAGGTCCCAAATTGCAAATAGCCTTCAAAAATTGCATTGTTTTTGAAGATTTTCTCATAAGAGGAAGAAAAAAAATGCTCAAATTATTCTTTGCTACCTTCAAGAAGAAACACAGAGACTGCATACATACCTAAGTCTACATACCTAAATCCTCAAAAAGAAAATGTAGACAATACAAAACTGAATTGCTGTTCTGTGCTTCCAAGTCATGTCCAACTTTTGGAGACCCAAGCAAACTTATCAAAGAGTTTTCTTGGCAAGATTGGTTCACTGCCTTCCTCTAAGGCTGAGAAATTGTGACTTGCCCAAGTAAAGCACAAATTTGAAACTTCATCCCCCAGAGTGTAGATTGATCCATGTTCTAACAGAGTAATTCCCATATTCGATCACCAGATGTTGGACTTCAGCTTCTAGAAGCCCTAAACCAGCAGGGTCATGGATTTTCAGATCTGTAGTCTGATTCAACATTAGGAACTGCTACAGAGTTCTGTATTCTTTGTATGCAACTGTTATATATAGTGAACATCTGCTGGAATTAAAAAATTTTGAGCACTATTGACATAATGTGAGCCTGTCCTGGGTCCAGCAAACAGTCTAGGACTGGCCACTGACAGGCAAAGTGTCTTCCTGTTGGTACTCTGGGACATCTCAGTGGCCTTCGATACCATAGACCATGGTATCCTTCTGGACTGCCTGAGGGAGTTGGGTATTGGAGGTACTTCACTCCAGTGGTTCCATTCCTACCTCTCAGGCAGATTCCAGATGGTGATGCTGGGGGACAGCTGCTCTTCCAAAAGAGAGCTGACATCTGGCATCCCTCAGAGCGCCATCCTGTCCCCCATGTCATTTAACATTTACATGAAGCTGCTGGGAGAGATCTGGAGACATGGGGTGCGGTGTTACCAGTATACTGATGACACCCAAATTTATTTCTCTATGTCTCTGACTATTTCAGTGACTAAGGATGGCATCTCTCCTCTGAATGCCTGCCTTGGGTCGGTAATGGGCTGGATGAGGGAAAACAAACTCAAGCTGAATCTAGAGAAAACAGAAGTACTTGCGATAGGTACCTCAAGTCTGGGAATGGAGATTTGTCAACCAGTCCTGGACGGGGTCACACTCCCCCTAAAGAATGAAATTCGTAGTTTGGGAGTGCTCCTGGACTCGTCGCTACAATTGTCATCTCAAGTGGATGCGATGGCCAGGAGTGCTTGGTACCAACTTCAGTTCATACGCCAACTGCGTCCCTACCTGGACCAAAAGGACCTTGAAGCAGTGATACATCCTCTGGTAATCTCTCGTTTAGATTTCTGTAA
>NW_024829832.1:0-1427 GCF_019175285.1 Sceloporus undulatus
TGGTATATAAAGGTAGTCTGCTAGCTCCGCCCCCTTGTGACTCACAGATGTGACTCACAGAAGCTCCTCCCCTTCAGCAATGAGCACACGGTCTCAAGCACACGGTCTCAAAATGGCTGCCAAGCAGCTCCTCTCCTTCTCCTCTCTCTGGCCGGACTGAAGATCTAGAGGAGAAGGATGTAGTCTGTAGTCTGATAGAGAAGGCAGGTAGGTAGATTCCTGAAGGCTCCACTCCAAGGGAAAAGTGGAATCAGGCAGGCTACAGGAGTCCATAATATGACTAGCTGAGCATTAGGATGCTCAAATTGGTCTGAAGTAACAATTGTATAAAAAACAAATGTGTACTTATTGGCTACCTTGATCACCTAATGAAGTATGGCTGAAAGCTAGTGTCGGAAAAGGTTAAGAAGGCCAGACATTTTCTCCACCCATTAATTGCCATAAGATTCCTGGAACACACTGCCAAATGCCATGGCTCAGGTCATTTGACACCTTATGCACTTGATCAATAGTCATCTGTCTCGACCTCTTCACTAAGTAGAGTTATGAAATTCAAAAGAGCCAATAGAGTATAGAACAAATTCCTGCTCTTGGTCAGGATTGTACCCATTCCATTCCAGTCTATATGGTCCCACCTGGGATGTTCCCCAAGCAAAGTGCATTACAGATTTCTGCAGAACAGGACTGTGATGGGAAGCAACACAAGGTACCTTATACAGCAAAAGCGTCTCTGGAAATCAACACTGTGAAAATAATGTCTTAATTACTGTTTGAGAAAATAGTAATCCTTTACTACAGGAACAAGCATATAGAGTTGGAAATGGCCCTATGGGCTATCAAGTCCAATTCTTTGCTCAATGCAGGATGTCCAGGCAGAACATTCCCAAACGTAGCTGTCCAGTCTTTTTCTGAAGACATCCAGAGAAAGAGACCCCACCACCTCTCTAGGTAATTGGTTATATTGCCAAACTATTCTCACTGTCAAAAAGTTCCTTTCAATGTTCAATCAAAATGTACCTTCCTGTAACTTAAAACTATTAGACCTAGTTCTACCCTGTCGGGTAGCAGAGACCAAGGCAGCATCCTCCTTTTGAGGTATTTAAAGAATGCAGTCATGTCACCCCTCAATCCTCTCTTCACCAAGCTTAACATGCTCCCCTCCTTCAACCTGTACTCATATGTATTGTTCTCTATACCTTCTTTCATCTTTGTTGTCCTTTCTGCGATCACACTTCAACTTGTCTATATTCTTCTTAAAATGAGGTGCACAGAACTATTTGCTATGCTCCAAATGAGTCCTGACTAGCATGGAATGGGACCATTACTTCCCTCAACTTGGAAACTATGGCCTGTTACAGACAGCCAAAATAAAGCTGCTTCGAGTCACAGTGGAGGTATGGTGTTTCAATGATGCATGCATCCTAAGA
>NW_024829833.1:0-1427 GCF_019175285.1 Sceloporus undulatus
AAGCTCCGCCCCTTTCTCCTCCTTTAGGCAGCTTTTCCCCCCCCTTTTCCCCCCCCACCTCCATTTCCCCGCCCCCCCCCCCCCAGTCCGGAATAGTATCGTCCGGTCTGTTATGTAAACATAAGAGTAAGGCGAGGAAGGAAAGGAGGCTCTTAAAGGGACCGCGTCGTTTTTTTAAAAAAGTCATTAGTGTTAATGGCGTTACTAAGAGGTGCAGAGGGTTTGGACTGTACCAAGTGACTCCTTAAAAGGGGGGGTTGACACCTCTGCTCCTCAAACACCTCCATTTTGGCCCAAGCCACAACTGTGGCATTCACCTGTATCTCCCCAAACTTGCTCTTTAAGGGCTTTTGGACTCCAACTCCCAGCATGCCACACTATTGACCAACATGGCTGAGGCTTCTGGGAACTGTAGTCCAAAATCTCTTAAAGGGGACAGTTTGGGGACCACTATAGTGTATTGTTGTTGTTGTTATTATTATTAATATATTTATTTATGGAGCACTGTAAATTTACACGGTGCTGTAGATGCAATCAGTTTAAAGTAGAATAAATACTAACAGAAAAATAGAAATAAAAATAGAATAAATAATAATAATTAATAATAATATATTTATATCCCACCTTTTCCTGAAGGGTTAAGGCGGGTTACATAAAATAGAGAAAATACATAATACAACTTAAATCAAAATCATATATCCCTCATCTAAACTAAAATAATAACATTATAATTACATTAGACCCTAAACTAAGCACATTATAAGCAAAATTTAAAATTCAATGAAATAGAATAAGCCTGCCTACGGCATACGTTCTATATATATATATATATATATATATAATTTAACGTAATACACGTTGATACGTATTAACATTAAATAGTAAAATATAGCGGGTAACAAATAAAAAATAAACCTACAGTAACATGGATTTGTAATTGGATTTGTTAAAAAATGAAATGCAGAGATATAGGATCATGGGGGACACCTGGCTGAATGAAACTACGTGTGAAAGGGATCTGGGAGTCCAAGTGGACCACAAGTTGAACATGAGTCAACAGTGTGATGCGGCAGCTAAAAAGGCCAATGCAATTTTAGGCTGCATCAATAAAAGTATAGCGTCTAGATCAAGAGAAGTAATAGTGCCACTGTATTCTGTTCTGGTCAGGCCGCACCTGGAATATTGTGTCCAGTTCTGGGCGACACAATTCAAAAAGGAATAGCTCTGGGCCCAGGACAGAACCCTGGGGTCCCTTCCAAAGATGGATTGGGGCCACAGCAACCCACAAGACGGCCTCAGTCTGCCTTGAAGCTGACCCAAAAAGGAGCAGAAAAGATCCAAGTGGGGACTGATTCAAGGGCAGTTAACAAATAACTTCCGACCTACAACTACTAGAAGTATTTTTCAACCATCTTAGCTCTCTGCCT
>NW_024829834.1:0-1427 GCF_019175285.1 Sceloporus undulatus
GATGTGGCCCGTGGCTCCAAACCGCCCAGCGCCACCGACGAACCCTCCAAGCGCCCCCACAAGTCTTCGGGGACTGAGGGTACCGAGCCGGCCTCCAAACCGACGAGGAGATCGGAGGGCTCGCGTTCAAAGAAGGCTACCGAGCCGGAGGTCCATCTCGCCTCGCCTTCATCCTCCAAGGCATCCAAGGCATCGCGCCATGCTCCGAAGCCAAAAGAGCTGGCTGCGCCTGTGGAAGGGGCAAAGTCTCCAAGGCCTTCCTCGTCGGCAGCGGCTGCTGTCCTCCTGGACCTCCCGGACAACCCCTTCTTCCCGGCAGAAGAGGCGAAGCCTGGGAAGAAGAGACACCATGACAAGTCGGGTCGTGATCCTGCCCCGAAGAAGTCCAAGCCTTCCAAGGATCGGTCCACATCCGACCCACCGAAGGCAAAGGATAAGAAGCGCTCCCCTACAAAACAGGGCCGCGCTCCCACTTCGAAGGCTCCACGCGATCCGGAACCTGCGCCGGGGGGTCGACGGACTCCGGTACCGGACACGCCACCGCCTCAGCCCACCATGGACTTTGTCCACGGGACGGAAGACACTGTTCTTCACTCGCCGGAACACCGGTCGCCTTCCCACTCTGGGACCGACAACGAGGATGATCGGCCCCGTAGACAGGAGATACCGGACCTGTTCTTTGATTCCCAGTCTGGCCGGTACTATTTATCGGTTTCGGAGGACAAAGCGGTGAAGGAGTTCACCAGGCTGAACCCCCATCTTACAGGCCACGGCACCTCATCGAGATCGGTCCCGACCGTGTCTGTCTTCGAGAGATCTCCATCTCCACCTCGCAGGCGCTCACGGTCCTCGACGGACTTCATCCCAACCCGCCCGGGATCTCAAGTCAGGGTGACAGACCCCCTCTCCTCTGACTTGGACTCCGACGAGGAACCCTTGCTCCCGTTTGAAGCTCCTTCCGACGAGGATGTCCTCTCGGGGTCGGCCTCACCCCAGAGGATGCATAATCCCGAGCCGTCTTCCCCGTCGGACGACGTCCGGTCCTTCACCGAGCACGTCGTCAAGATGGCGAGAGCTCTTGACATCGAGCTCGCCTCTCCGGAAGACGACGCGGAGGACCCGGTTGAGCGTCGGGTGCACGGACGAGTGCCTACTCCGCCTTGCCTGCCTCTCCTTCCCTCGCTCCAGACCATCGTGAAGAGGTCCTGGGACTCCCCGGCCACCCTGTCGGCGCCCTCCCGCAAGGTGGAATCGCTCTACAGAGTCGCTCCGGCAAGCTGTCCCTGGTTGGCCGACCACCCGAGGCCAAACTCTGCGATTGTGGAGGGAGCCCAACACAGCTTCGTCCCGAAGCAGGCGACCTCCCCTGTCGACCAGGAGGCGAAGAAGATAGATGGACTGGCCAAGAAGACCTACTCGGCATCGGC
>NW_024829835.1:0-1427 GCF_019175285.1 Sceloporus undulatus
AATTAGACACTGTTATTACATTTACAAATTAATTTCAATCTTATTTGTTTCATGCTTTTGAAATTTAATGGTTACACCCTCATTAACAAAAAACTAACTAGCTAAAGGTAGCAAGTAGCTTACTACTTTCAATTTCTGGGGGTTTTTGTTTGTTTTTTTACATTAAATGACCAATTGGGAGCTGAAAAATCCCAGGTGATGACTTCCTTAGAAAGTCAACAAGAAGACATATGTAAAGGTAGAAGCCTTTTCTGATGCGGTGTTAAGAGCTTTGGATAACCTCAAGGACTGCACAGCTTTTTCTGACTTCAAGTTGGAGGACTTCTCTAAAACACATCATTTGAAACTACAGTAGTTTGTTTAGACAGATAGATAAATGATTTATTAAACTGATGCATCACTTTATGCTTTTAATATACAGATTTTCAGCGTATAACTGTGTATTTTTATACTGTGTTTTTATGTAAAAGTTAATTAAATACAAATATAAACATATTTGAGCGTAACCGAACAGTTGTTTAAACAAAGATAATTACCGTATATACTCGACTATAAATCGACCTCATGTATAAGTTGAGGGCAGATTTTGGGGCCAAAATTATGGCTTTTGATATGACCTGTGGATAAACAACAACAAAGGGGCTTGTATCTAACAAAACTAGGAGAAAAAGAAAAAAGGAGGAGTTAGGTATTTTTGAAAACTAACACAATCTGTATGGATGATATCCAAAGAATTTATCTGCTATTTCAATATCACAAAACAAAATCAAGTAGCATAAAAATTACAACATTCATAAAAGAAGCATATAATACATAAAATAAGGACTGAGGTCCTGTGATCTTTATATAGTCACCAATCTCCTGGAGAGAAGTTGGTGATTTCCTTGTACTTTGATTATTCCACACATTGGCCCCATACAGACTGCCAAAATAAAGCTGCTTTGGGTCACTTTGAAGGTATGCTGTTTAAATGATGCATGCGTGATAAGAGTCCAGAAGCCGCGCCAAAGCCACGATCCAGTACTAAGGACTGGAGCATAGTTTTGACAAAGCTTCTGGGCTCTTATCACGCATGCATCATTTAAACAGCATACCTCCAAAGTGACCCGAAGCAGCTTTATTTTGGCAGTCTGTATGGGGCCATTGTTTTGTGATATTAGTGATACTGCCACTGATGAAGACTTTATGTCAAAACACGTTTGGCTGCTGATTATACTGGAGTGGAATCAAGAACATTCTACCTGAAAACTGTATTGGAGTGTAACCAGAGAACAGTCAAGTCTCTGGATACAGGTTTGTTTCTTCAAGGACTTTTATAATTAAAGCTACTAATTATCATTTCTTAAAGATCACAGGACCTCAGTCCTTATTTTATGATTTCTATGTTTCTTTTATGGATGCTGTAATTTTTATGCTACTTGATTTTG
>NW_024829836.1:0-1427 GCF_019175285.1 Sceloporus undulatus
GGGCGTGATTTTTGCCTGACAGATTACCTTCCGTCAGCAAAAAATGGTGCCCATCAGGACTGGACGCGAACGGGTGCGCACTGGGGGACGGAACGGGGCCTCTTGGAGGATGTCTTTGTGTGCGGTAAACTCCGTTTTCTGCTGAACGTGCGCGCACACGAGTGTCCTCCTCCAGTCCCCAGAACGTTTAAAATTCTGAGTGCAATAAGGTCCTTAGACACCAAAAAGTTAATAGCTGTCAGAACCCGTATGCCACTAGCTGAAGAATGCCACCTCTTGTTTAACCAAAGGAAAGAAGAAAGATGCTTCCTGATGTATTCTTTAATGCAGAGTAAATGACAAGTTCTGTTCCAACTGTCAAACCTCTCCTGAAGGATGAAAGAGATGAACAGAACATCCTGTGCACTCAGGGTAATAACCTCTTTGGTTGAATCTACCCTGATACTATGGACACATGGGCCAGATCCTTTATCAAGGGCTAAAGAATCTCTAATCAAAATGTGTCTGGGTGTTGGATGAGATAAAATTAGATTTGTTCATCCCTGAAAAATCTCTCAACTATTGTTTTCACTGCATTCCTTTGCATTTCACATGGACCCTTCTTCACTTCTACCTGGGAAAGTTGTGCACATTTGGCTAATGAAAATGTGTCTGGGTGTTGAGTGGGATAAATTAGGTTTGTTCATCCCATATTTTCTGGTCTATCCACTATTTTCTTTAAATGCCTATAAGCTACAAATCACAATCCAATGCACGCCTATGTCCACTTGTGCCCATGGAGATGTATGGAATTTATGCTAGAGTGGTGTTCTGCGCTGGGTAGAATAGAAATAGCCTTTTCAATTATGGTAAGTGTTCAGATGGATCTTCCAAGCCAGAGGCATGAAAAATCTCTCAATTATGGTTTTCATTGCATTCCTCTGCGTTTCACCAGGGACTCTGCTCCACTTCTAGCTGGGAGAGCTATTAAATGTTTTGTGTTTTTAAATTTGTTAGTCTATTGGGGTGTATAAGTATTGTGACATTGCAGAATGTATGTTATCGTTGTATAGTGTGAGATTTGAGTAAAAATTATCTGAAAATAAAAAAAGGAAAGCTGTGCACATTGCTATACATTTTCCTGCATATTTCACACTGTATAAAAGTGTTTGTGTGTATGTACTCAAACATACACTTTTACTTGTGTTGGTTTTTCATAGGGTTGTGTCCATTTTTCATCATTGCATTGCCTGACATAAGCCTATTCACGTATTCATTGTTACACAAGTGAAGAGAACTGGGACACAAGCATCATCCTGTTCCTCTCCAGACCATGTTTTGTTGCAGGGGAAAAAAATCTGAAAATAAGTTGTAATTGCACGTGACTAAACATGTGTGGGTGGGGCTGGGGTGGCCGGCTGCATTATGAGAGTCTTTCCTTGGCTCCT
>NW_024829837.1:0-1427 GCF_019175285.1 Sceloporus undulatus
TTCCCTCTTCTTCCTCCTCTTTTTCTTCTTCTTTCTCCTCCTCCTCCTCCCCCTTCTTCCTCTTCCTCCTCTTTTCCTTCTTCTTTCTCCTCCTCCTCCTCCTCCTCCCTCTTCTTCCTCTTCCTCTTCTCCTCTTCTTCAGACGCCTTGCCCCCTCAACCCTTCCCTCGAGAAGCCCACCTCGCTCCTCCGCTTCAGCCGAATCCCACGCGAACCCCCCATTTCCCCCCTTTTCCTGAGGAAGAGGAGGAGGAGGAGGAGGAGGGAGGGAGGGTCTCTCGGTCACACACACACCATATTGGACTTTACACACACACACACACACACACACACACACCCAGCCCAAGCAGCCAAAGGAGGGGGAGAAAAGTCTGGACGTTGGCTCAGGTAACCGTCTCCCCAGAGAAGGCTGGGGATACTGGGACTTCTCTCACCGGGAGCACGAGTTTCTTCTCTTTCTTTCTCCCGTTATTATTTTTAATTCCTTTCGCTTCTTCTGCATTTCCTAGAGCTCCCCCCCCCCCCAAAAAAAGCCCCTTCCTGAATAGTGTATATATATCCCAAGTCCAAGATCTTGAAGGCAAGCCCCTTTCCCTGAAAGTCCATCAAAAGCTTGAATTCTAGCCCCTTTCTCTCAAAGTCCATTCCCAATGGATCCAGTCCCGATCTGGAGGGACTTTCAGAGAAAGGGGCTTGCATTCAAGATCTTGAAGGACTTTTAGGGGAAGGGGCTAGAATTAAAGCCTTGTGAATTAAAGGTCCTCCTTCTCCCCATACTTTTGGGGGGCTGTTGGTGGTTGCGGGGGGGTCTTTCAAGGAATCAACCTGCTTTAGAGGAAGGATCCAGTCTCCGAAATAAAGAGATTTCTGTCTTTTGAAATAAAGAGTGGGGGGGGGGGGGAAAAAGAAGGGGGTTAGACTAAAAATGGCTGTGCTGGGATCGGCTGGTTTTGTTTGCTTTTGTTTTCCTTTTGGCCGGGGGTCGATCCTTACGTTTCTTGGAAGTAAGACCCTTCAGAGTTGAACCCCTTCTTTCTTGCACATCTTTTGCACATCTCCTTCAGGGTTTAGGATGGATCCCCCTTTAAAAAAACACCCCATTTTCAGAAGCCGAGAGTTCAAGTTTCTCCTTTGCAAACGAAGAGCCAACGACCCGAAGAGTTCGTAGAAACGGCGAAAGGCTAACTATTCCCAGGAAAGTCTTTTTTCTTTTTAATCCCTCCTTTTTCCTTTCTTTTTTAAGGGACATGGTTTTTCTTTTTCTTCACCTTCGTGGGATGAAGTGATATCTTTATCCCGGATCCAGAAGTGGAAAGAGACGCTATTCGCAGCAGCATCCGCGCTGCAGAAATGATCCGGTTTGGTAACCCTTTCCATGGTTCCCTGCTATGGAATTCTGGGAAGGCTAGTTTGTTGGGGCACCTCTG
>NW_024829838.1:0-1427 GCF_019175285.1 Sceloporus undulatus
AAAAGGAATTAGTACTATTCTCTCATCTAAATAATCTAAAGGCATTGTATCCCATCTGATCTTGGAGCCAAGCAGGGTCAGCCCTGGTTAGCACTTAGATGGAAAACCACCAAGGAATCGCAGGTGCTGTAGGCTATATTTCAGAGGAAGTAACTGGCAAAATCAGGATAGTCCTGATGAGGAATCTGTAGTCAGGACAAGAGGCTACTGCCAGCAAAGAACACACAGAAACAGAATGGTTTCCAATTGGCAAAGGGGTCAGACAAGGCTGTATCCTTTCACCCTATCTATTCAATTTGTATGCAGAACATATTATAAGAAAAGCAGGCTTGAATACAGAAGAAGGAGGAATGAAAATAGGAGGAAGGAATAGGTGATTATGGGAAATTTTAAACATTAGGTTTAGAGTTGTTATAAATATATATATATGTTAATGTTGTTAATATAGTGATATATTTTAATATTAAGGATTAATAAAGATTTATATAATATAACAATCAATTTAATAGATAGAGATATTGGCGGGTTACACACTGCCATTAAAGTACGCATGGAGTGCATACTAGGGTTAGGGAGGTGCGGTGCTTCCACACCTCCCTAACTCTAATACGCGCTCTGCGCATAAAAAATGACGGCGGCCGTTCCAGACGGCCGCCGCCATGAGGACATCACGGCTGCGCCGCCTCTATACGGGGCGGCACGGACGTGACGTCCTCGCTCCGCACCAGGGCGCCTAGTGCGCCCTTAGCGCGGACCAGGAAGGAGCTCCATTTCGGAGCTCCTTCCTGGTTTGTGGCGCCGCTTTGTGTCGCTGGGCTCAGCCTTCAGACGGCTGCGCCCAGCGAAGCAAGGGAGAAAGGGGCCAAGTGGCCCCTTTCTCCTCCTCCCCGCCGCCGCGGGGTGTCCTTGGGGCTTGAAGCTCCAAGGACACCCCTTTTCAGGCTGCTGGGAAGCGGCATTTTGCTGCTTCCCCGCAGCCTGAAAAGCGGCAGATCGGGGCCTCAGCGGTTGCCGTTCTAGCAGCTGAGGCCCCGATACACCGGGGAAAGGGGCGGGTACAGCCCACCCCAAATGGGCAGTCTGTAACCCGCCATAGATTCTTATTGTGATTACTGTATTTTCTGGCATATAAGATTATTTTTCAACCCAGGAAAATCTTCTCAAAAGTCAGGGGTCGTCTTATACGGTGGCTGCTGAAACATCCAAGCTGGATTGGAGAATCTGCGGTCACCGCATATGGTGGGGGGAGCTCAAAAACGGCCGCGGCTGCATCCCCTCCGTATGTGGCAACCATATGAAAGCAGCAAGGGCAGCGCTGTACAAGTACAGTAGAAGAAAATCTTGGAGACAGGGAGGGCTGGGCAGGCAGGGAGGGCTGAACAATCCAAGCAGTCTTTGTAAACAACAAGTTTTCCTGCTAAGTAACT
>NW_024829839.1:0-1427 GCF_019175285.1 Sceloporus undulatus
GCTGTATGAGCCAGGCTGCCACTTCATCTTCCAGGTGAAAAGTCATTTACCTCACTTTTGTAGCCTCGCTCAGAAATGTAGGACTCCACTCACACATGTGTGCTGTCACCTGTTTTCAGGACAGCTGACTTGCCCTCCAGTCAAACAGCACTCCCAGTTGTCTGGAGGTCAGGTCCATGGTGTAAATTGCACTGAAGACTGGTTTCCACAGGCAGATCGATCGGGCTGATGTGGAGGGTGCTTCTGCCTCCACACTGCCAATTGGGCTTCTGCCCCAAACTGCCCGCCACACCCTGTGTCTTCCTCAGCATGTCAGGGTCTTCTCACCCCAGCTCCTGGACCAAAGTTCTCCTGCCCTTTCCAGGCTGTGGCCACTGGCCTCCACTTTGCTTGCCCTGGGAGGGCTCCTCCAGGTCCGTTTTGCCTCGGGTCAAATACTGTTGCATCGTACGAGGTTTTGGAGGCCAATGTGACACTTTGTCAGGGCCAACGAACCAAGATTTGAAAAGTCAGGAAAACATTGCAGTGAAATGGACTGACAGTTTATTTGAATTCCAAACAGAGGTTCTCTCGCAGATGAGTAAGTGTCAAATCTGATTTGTGCCCAGATTCTTTTCCCAAGCCGTCCTTTGTCCAGCCTCCAGTCTGCGCTCTTTCTAGCTTCACAAAGAATTCTTTAAATTTACCCTCCAACTCTTTATCACCTATCAATCCATCTTTCCCAGGAAGGCATTCGTTTGTTTACCATCAACGTCTTTCCTCAGGAACCAACAGGGCCATATACTCAAACTTCTCCAGTATTTGGCCATCTGTTCCCATTTTGCATTTCAATCAGATTACAGTCCCCCTCTGCTGCTTGCCTTCCTTCTTTCATACTTCCCTCTGGTCAACCATAGCACTGTTTTACCATTAGCCAGTACTCCTATTTTGCCGTATCAAAATATTACCACATCACTATGTCAACATATTACTATATCCCCTCATATGTCCCATCATGACAGATCCATATACTTCTGGATTCTGACACTGAGTGTGTGTGTTTGTGTCTGTGTGTGTCTGTGTGTGTCTGTGAGTTAGTGTGTTTGTGAGTGTGTGTGAGTGAGTGAGTGAAGCGGAGAGTCTGTCTTTGTCTGGGTCTGTCTGAGTGAATGTGATGAACCAGTGGATCTTCATGGGTGGAAGCCAGGGATGAAGTCTCCAGACAGAAGCCGGGGATGCGTCTGGGTTGAAGCTGGCCAAAGGCAGAGCCCAGCCCTCTTACCTCTTGCATTCTTGTCTTGCAGGAATAGGAAGCTTTGTCGTTGTTGTGGTGTGAGAACTCTGTGATTCAGCCATCTTCCTGAAGCAAAGCCAGTCTTTGTCTATTGTCTGGACTGTTGTTTGTGATTAACCGCCTTGAAGTCGATTTCAACCCATTGTGAACCTGT
>NW_024829840.1:0-1427 GCF_019175285.1 Sceloporus undulatus
GAGGCCCACGTGCAGGGCCGCATGGCCCAGCATGGGGGCCGCCATCTTGGGGCGGACCCGGAAGTCCGCCAGGAAGGCCGTGGGCCGTCCCATGGGGGCCGCCATCTTGGGACAGACCCGGAAGTCCGCCAGGAGGACCGCGTGGTCCTCTCTGGGGGCCGCCATCTTGGGGCGGACCCGGAAGTCCGCAGGCGCGACCATGGGCGCCGCCATATTGTGAGCGACCCGGAAGTCCGCCAGGCCAGCCACGCGGTCCACCATGGGGGCCGCCATGTTGAAAAAAATCCGGGAGCCAGCCAGCTGGGCCGACCAGACTCAGCAGGCTCCCAGCTTCCTTTAGAAGGGGGCGACAGGCCCTCCGCCCACCAGGACCCCTCTCAGCCCACCACTAAACCGCGGGGCGACAAAAGGAGAGCTTCCTCCTTTATCCCCGACAGGAGGGCCAGGACTTCCAGCGAGGGCTCCGGGGGCCACTGGGATCCGGTCTCGTCTGGTTCTAGACCAGATGAGGCCAGCGACTCAGGCTCGGGTTCTGAATCAGAACAGTCTTATCGCCCCCCTGCCAAGAGGGCCAGGCATGCTAGGGCCACCTCTCAGCCCTTACGTCCTCGTTCCCCCCATTCCTCGGAGGAAGAGTCCTCAGGGGTTCCCATCGATTTTTCTAACTCTGAACCTGAGGAGGGCGAGCTGTCCCTTGACGAGGGCGACAGCACCAAAGACACTGCCTTGTCCTCAAGGTTGTTGAGGCCAGAGGATTATGCCCCACTCATCAAAAAGACTACTAAAACGTTGGGCATCAGCCTGCCTTCTAGTCAGCCTCCCCCTCTCGAGTCAGATCTGCCCAGGGTTAGCGAAGACCTGTTTCCAGTCACAGCCCCCTCGGTCCAAGAGATTCCATGTCCTTCTAATATCATGCAAATTATTAAGGACGAATGGAATAGCCCCGCGGCTAACAGGCCCTCTCACAGTGTTATCAGAAAACACTATATTCTTCAGCCTACAGTCATGGACAGGCTCAAGATTCCCACAGTTGATGCGCCGGTGTCCGCCCTTGTCTCTTCGGCTGTCTTCAGCAGAGACGGTGAAGACACCCTCAGAAACCAGGAGGATAGGAGGGCCGAGGGCGCCCTCAAAAGGGCCCACGAGGCCATGTCTATAGCTATAAGGGCCGATACCACTGTCTCCATGGTCATGCGTGCCAATCTCCAATGGTCTCGGGACCTTCTTGATCTCCTCCCCGATGCAGATACCAGGGTTAGACAGACAATCAATAAGATCATTAAGGCATCAGCCTTTGCAGCGGATGGCACTCTCGATGCCATTCAACAGACCGCTAGAGCTCAGGCAGCGGCCGTGGCGGTCAGACGCCAACTCTGGCTTAAAAATTGGAATGTGGACACTAAGTCCAAACAAAACTTAGCCTTTAC
>NW_024829841.1:0-1427 GCF_019175285.1 Sceloporus undulatus
ACTGGGCCAGCCTTCTCTCTCCCTCAGAGGCCGAAAGACGACAGTTAGGGAGGGAGGAGCCTCCTTCTTCAGGCTAGCCCCTGATGGTCTATAGATAGATAGATAGATGGATAGCATCCTGTTAGTCAATTACGATGTCAAAACTTAGACTTAGGACATTGTAACTCTTCATATTCTCATTTGCAATTGTGGCACTTAAAAGCCAGCCAGCCAGCCAGCCAGAGCAATGGCGATCGGTTCTGCACCTCAGCAGGGCACTGCAGAATTACAGTGGGACCTTGGTATCTACCAGGGTTTGGTTCTGTGGATGCTCATCTCATTAATTACATTGGCATATAGTGTCCCTTATATAAAATGGCAAAATCAAGATTTACTTTTGGGAATTTATCTGTTTTTTAAAATATTTTCAAACTGTGGGTGCTTGAATCCATGGATAAAGAATCTGTGGATATGGAGGGCTGACTGCACTTGACCAGCCCTCTCCCTCCAATGCTGAGCCGAAGTGGAGACCTTTGTGGCAAACCTGTCACAACTCTTCACCACAGCCTCAATCTCTTGGGTGAAGAGGCTGGTCACATCCTGTTGCAATGTCCCACTTGCCAGCAAAACAGGCCTCTGCCACTCCAGATGGCTACTTGGCTTTTAAGGTGGGTTTCAGAGGTTGGATGAGAGGTTAAAGTGCAGTTGGGATATTCTGGTTAAGTGTTGCAAGATCATATCCACTGTTTGTTGGAAGATTTCCAACCCCTCCAAGCAGGACTGAGAAAACTGCCCCCCCTCCGGCCTGGTGATTTCTAGTACCTACCAATCCTATCCAGGGTGACCAGATGTCATCACCACAAAGGAAGATGAGGCACCACAAAATGTAGAACATTCAAGAAAAAGCTAAAAACACTAATATAAATATAAATTCATGCTTCTTAGTCATGCTCAAAATGGAGGACATTTTGCAATTCCTCCTGGACAGAAGGGTGAAATGTAAGACATGACCTGGAAAAGGAGCATGTCTGGTCACCCTGGTCCTAGCCAACTTGGCTGACAGTAACAAATGAAGGAGAAGTAGTTGCAACAGATGTGCTGTTGTTGTTTATAAAAATGTGTAATGTAGGTTGTATGCGTTTTAACTGTTCTAAATTAATGTTTTTAAACTGATGTTTTAGTTGGACTGCTTGTTCCATGCTTTTAAAACTTCTGTACTGCACACTGTTTTATTTATTCTGTCTTAATGTACACTGAAAACCACTTTGTATCACATTTTGGGAGAAAAGGTTGGAATTAAATCAATCAATCACATATGATAGTTGGCCATCATCTAGTGACCCACAGGTTCCCCACCCTTATTTTAATGATAGAAACAATACATAAATAATAATAAATAATTTTTTTTATTTTTATACCGCCCTTCCATAGATCAGGGCGGTTGACAG
>NW_024829842.1:0-1427 GCF_019175285.1 Sceloporus undulatus
GCCTCTCGACACGGAGGCTCTCTTTAGCCAAGAGACAGTGGGGAAACCCACCCTCCGTGGGTCCATGCCATCCTCCTCACAGGCCTCTCTACTCCAGGGACTGTCATGGCATCTTGGAGCAAGGCTGGCCAACACTTTGTGGAAAGAAGGGTTGGTTTTCTCCCTCCAGAACCAGAACCATTTCAAGAAGGGAGATGGGGAAATCTTTGTGTAGTACTCAACATCATAGCTAGATGTCAAAGGGAAGCCATGTTCTCTGGGATGGAGAAGCAGAAGGATTTTGGAAAAACCCTTAGTCTTTAAGAAAACTCTCTTGTCTGTAAACCCCAAGAATAGGATCCCAATGAAGAACAAACCCACTCTCACTGGGAAATTAAAAGCAGTCAGGAAAAGTCTAAGAGCTGGAGTCCTTCTTTCCCAACCCATCCCATCCTAGGGTTGAATTTCAGTTGAACTCTCTTCTTCCTCCAGAATTACTACATGAACTGACCTTGTGTTGTCTTCAAGCCTCTCAAAAGAATGCAAGAAAGCAACCAGGAGGAGAAGGCAATGTTCCCCATTGGCTCCCATAAGCTCTCCCTGAATCCTCCCAGGACCTGAGGTTTGGGAGCTAAATCCTAGCTCCTGGGGCAGAGCCTCTAGCAACGCCATTCAGCCTCATGCATAAAGTACTACCCGCAGTTGCCTTCAGCTTCTCATTCAAATATTCACAATATATTTTCCTGTGTGGAAATGAAGGTGGACATTTTTAACAGGCTATTCTCAGATCATTGGGAACTGAGGAAAATATTCTTTTCCACTTCCTTGGAGAGACAGGATGAAGAAGATGTAATTTAGCCTCCTTGTTTCTAGCCAGATGGAGGATGCAGAGTAGAGAGTGATTCCCCTGCAATCTTTGCCAGTTGAAGCAACAAATCAATTAAGCCTTGCAATTAGAACATTAGCAATCACTTAGTTATTAATACTTAGACCAAAGGCCATTTGCATACAAAATGTTAAAATACAATACAGCTGTTCGAACAGTATAATACAAGTACAACACAAGTAAATTACATAATAATCCTGCATTTAAAGGATTTAAAATTCAGTTCGGTTAAAATATCGACAACAAAACTATAACTAAATGAGGGCGTCCTCAAAGCAATCAACAGCAATATAGGCAATATATCTAGCCTCAATCTTCATTGCTGCCAGGGAAAAAGGAGGAACCTTACGAGTTAATATCAGACAGGAAATTAAAAGAGAAAAGCCCTTTCTGAAAGAATAGTAGAATCCAAAGGAGGCAGAATAGATCGCCCCAAAATTACTTCTCATTCTTTGTCTTCACAGCTAGCGCTCATTGACTCCATTATGTTCCATGCATGTGTCTTTGCTGTTTTTCCCCCCAATATTCTTTATTCAATTTTCATAAAAGATAAAAATCAAAA
>NW_024829843.1:0-1427 GCF_019175285.1 Sceloporus undulatus
CAATACTCCCAGCCTTAGGACCCAAAACTCACCTCAGGAGTTTGGGCCTGTGAGGGTAACCTTTCTATTGTGGCAGGCGCTTGGGACTTTTGTTATCCCACCACTGCCACCAAAATATGTCTGAGGCACACCAAAGATTTTAAGCTATAGGTAGCATTGCTGTTTTTAACGTCACCAAGAGCCAAGTGAGGTTTAAAATAAAAACGAAGGCTTATTGTAATACAGGATGGAATAAATATAACTCGTTTCAAAGCTTGTTCAATATGAATAAATAATTAGTGCTACCAAATTCCCTTCTAGAGCCCAAGCCCCATAGGCTATCGAGACAGTTAAGGTACGCAACCCAGGCCTCTCTTTTCTAGAGTCTGTTTGCGACCCAACTCCTTTCCTTTGGACTCAAGGAAAACCCCGTTTCCAGTCCCTCAGGAGGACTGCTAACAACCTAAGCCCTCACACTGCCTTGCCTAGAGCCTTCCCCTCAGATTCCAAGGTCCCAATTTGAGTCTTCTCCAACTGTCAGCCACCGGTTGGTTTTCCCCTCTTCTCATCCAGCACCTGATTGGCTGAGCTCTAGCTGCCTTTTCATTGGTCAGCTTGAGGCTCTATTCGCCACAGGGCCTTCCCACGCAAAGTTTTTCCTGGACAGAAGATGGCGCTGTAGGAGGCTTTTGCGCACGTGCCAAAAACTACAGGCTTGCTGGAAAAACTATTGATGGGTTTTAACATGAAATATAGATATAGATATATGGATTGTATATGATGATAATATATACACACACACACACACACAGAGTGGACCCTTGTTGTAGGCCGGGGTTTAGTTCCAAGATCCCCATTGTATAACAAAATACAGGGATGCTCAAGTCCCATTGACTATAATAAGAGAACAAAATGGAGTCCGTAATAAAAACTGGAAAATCAAAGTTTGATATTTTGTATTTATACTGTTGTGGAACTTTTTCTGGCCGTGGATGCTATAAAAAATCCATGTTTAAGAAGGGCAGACTGTATAAGTATAATATATAGAAGTATATATATGTACATATAATATTATCAAAGTCAGTCCTAGTTAGGCATCAGAGAGTCCACACGGGAGAGAAGCCATACAAATGCCAACATTGTGGGAAATGTTTTTCTATGAAGTCAAGCTCCTTCACCTCCCTTGATCTTTTTAGGAAGGAACGAAAGACCTTTCTCTTCCGACAAGCTTTTGCCCATGTGCCCTGATGACATGCTGTTCTCCCCTGATATGCAATGGTTCTAACTAGCTAGTTTGTCTTCTTTGGTTTTAACGCTTGTTGTAGATTTTATAGTGTTTTAAAGTATTGGGTTATTTTTATGATGTTTTTATACTGTATGTTTTTATATTGCATATTGTGCTACACTTTTTTCCTTTGCTGTACCCCGCTTTGATCTATTTTTGGAAA
>NW_024829844.1:0-1426 GCF_019175285.1 Sceloporus undulatus
AAAATATGTTCAATGCTCTCGTCTGAATTTGAAATAGTCAGGACCAAATCGTCTGCATACGCACCTAATTTATACTCTTCCCCCTTCAGTTTAAATCCTTCAATTGATTAATCTTCTCTTATTTTGTTTAACAGTACCTCCAGGAAAATTATAAATAGCAGTGGAAAGCTTAATAAATTGTTATTATTACATTTTTGAGACTCCATTATAAACATTTTCCCCAATTTCATCTAGAAATAGTATAATGTGTAATATCTTCCCTATGCACAAGTTGAGAGGTTCAAGTATCGAAGAGAAGCTCTTCAATGGGTCTATTTTGAGTCTGGCTTTAAAAAAAAAAATCAAACCAGGAGTACTTTTTTGGGCTATGTGGCCATGTTCTAGAAGAGTTTATTCCTGACGTTTCGCTGATATCTGTGGCTGCCATCTTTAGAGAATGCTGACCTGGAAGAGAATGGGTATACACACACACAAACACACACACACACTGTGTGATCCTGGGTAAGGAGAAGTGATTCCCATGTTAATCTGTGTATTGCTCTGTTGTTGATGGCCTGGCCTCAGGGTTGGGGGATATTACCAGTGTGGGCATTATAGTTTTCAGCTCTTCAGGTTCCAGGAAGGGGTGCAGTTAGCGTATCAACTGAAGCTAATAACAGGCATTCCTGGCCATCGTATCTATCTGAGCCAACGTCTGGAGCGATGGATCCAGGAGCACCCCCAAACTGCAAACACAGTCCTTTAGGGGAAGTGTGACCCCATCCACAAATGGATCGCAGGTGACAAACCTCCATATCTGGATTAGGATCTCCAACAACAAGCAGCTCCGTCTCATCTGGATTCAGCTTCATTCTGTTTTTCCTCATCTAGACCATTACTTTCTCAAGACATTCATTCAGAGGGTAGATGCCTTCCTTAGTTGACACTGAGGTCTGGGGCATGAAGAGGTGTAGTTGGCTGTCATCAGCATACTGATAGCACCCCACTCCATGCCTCCAGATGATCTCTTCCAGCAGTTTCATGTTTATGTTAAACAACATTTGGGACAGGATGGCACCCTGGAGAACACCAGATTTAATCTCCCTCTTAGAGGACCAACTGTCCCCAAACATCACCATCTGGAATCTACTGAAGAAATAGGACCAGAACCACTGCATTGCATTGCCCCTGATGTCCAATTCCCTCAGGCGTTCCAGAAGGATACCACGATAGATGGTTCTGAAAGCCACTGAGAGGTCCAAAAACACCAGTAGAGTCACACTTCCCCATCAGTACTCAAGTGGAGATCATCTACTAAGGTGACCATAGCAGTCTCGACTCCATATCCGGTCCTGAATCCAGTTTGAAATGGGTCTAGACAATCTGTTTCATCCAAGACAACTTGGAGTTGAAGAGCAACTGCCCTCTCAACCACCTTGTTTAGAAA
>NW_024829845.1:0-1426 GCF_019175285.1 Sceloporus undulatus
GCTCCTGGTTTTACTTGCTGTTGCTGCTGCTGTGCTGAACCTGAGCTGTTGCTAAACTTGAGATGTGATCGCACCTACATTATTAGTTTGTATTAGCTTTATATGGGAACTATAGAAAAATATTTTTGAAAAATAAAAAGATTGAAATGTTGGGTTCATACAGATTTTTAGTCAGGATATAAAATTTTGGATTATAAAATAAAAGAATCAATGTGGCAGATAAAATTGATGGCATTAAAACAGACTGAAAAGAATGAAAAAAAATTAGAAACCCTATTTGCAATCAAAACGTACAATTCGTATGAACTCAAATATAGTAAGAACAAATGAAACAATAGATATAGAGTGCTGTGAAAAATGGGAAATGGGATACGTATGTCCACAGGAAATAAAACAAATTGAACCATGTGCTTTGGAATTTTCAGATGGCATTTGTAGATTACAGAGGATGCCAAAAAGGACATTGATCTTTGACAATGGATTAGGTTGTCTATGTGGAATATCTCCTACACCTTTGTTTTGGTCGGATGGAGAATATCATGACAATGGAGAAATGAAGTGTAAATGTAATGTGACTTATATACAAAGTATAGACACAGGTAAACTTATATATGCAGTGGAAACTAAGAATACTAATCTTATGGTAGAATTAGATAAAATTGATTATGATATTAACATAGGAATAGACTGGGGGGAAATTAAATCAATTGTTAAAATATAATGAACAGATTAGGACACATTTACAGGAACACGCTTGGAATTCAAAGAAGGAATTTGTGAGAATACAATATGAGAATGGTGAATTTCAGAAAATAGCTGATGAAGAAAGCCAACTTACAGAACACCATTGGTATGACATTTTTAAAGGGTATTCTCCAAAAGCTACTGCATTTTTAAATGTATTAATACATCCTATTGTATGGATAGGTTTAATATTGTTGCTGTTGATTATATGGATGATATTTTTAATCAGAAAAATGAAGAAAGCCTCTCAACAATTAGAAATAGTAGAAGAGAGAATGAAAATATTGGAAGCTAGTCCATATTGAATAATAATATAATAAAATCACATATTCACACTGAAAATATATATATATATATATATATATATATATATGCGCATTTGTATTTAAATGAATGTGTGAATGTGAATAAGGTGGCACTGTTGCTCTGAACAAAATGGAGATGCCGCAATGCATGATGTGGGGAAGTTACCTGACAAGCAAAGCGAGGATTTCAAGTCTGTTGACGGAGATGGCGCATCTTGAAGAAAACAAGATGTAGCTGCCAAAAACCTTATCTAGGAACAGAGAACGTACAGGTTCTAACAGTGATGAGTTACTGTATGTTTGGATGACCGTCCAGGATGTTTGAAATTTGGACTGATAAGAGATGGAATGTGGAAAACAACCCAGTTTATGCTGAA
>NW_024829846.1:0-1426 GCF_019175285.1 Sceloporus undulatus
GTCTCTTTTGCTAGGTTCCTTCTTTCTCAGTTAGGGAGAAAAACTCCAAACCCCTCCAGCTGGGACTACTCATAAGGTTTAGTCATATCTCAAGGGCAGGGAACCTGTGACCCTCCACATGTTGGTGTACTACAACTCCCAGCCCAAAGAAAAGAAAATGTATACAGTGAAGAAAATAGCAATAACAAGTACATTTCTCGGGATCGAACTTACGACTTTGGGGCTGCAGTACTGGCATTTAACTACTGGACCACCAGGGCTCCTGGTGCCGAGACAGAACCGTCCTTCTTTCATGTTTCACAGGCAGTCACTGTGAGGAGTGTGGAAAGAGCGTCAGCACCTGGGGTGGTCTTCATTTACCTTAAAAAATCCTTATGTATTCACACACACACCCTGCCAAGAGCCATTACTGTCTCTCCGCCCATCCCAAAAGAGGTCTGAGTACCAAGTGGGACTTCATTTATCCAGTCAAAGTATTTTAATCTGGGATCCTCTTTGCAAGCCCTGCCAGGGATACAGAGAACAGAGAGATTGATGCCTTTGGCCCCACTTTGTCCTCCAAGAGTTAGCTAGGCAGGAGACTCAGCTTTCTAGAAAGGAGGAAATGTTAACATGGGGGGGAGGAGGGAGTACAGAAGCTGTATGATCTGTCTCCATTTCCAGAAGCAAAAGATGGGTATCCTTTTAATTTCCTTGATGTAGAAGAGAAGATGGAAGCGGGGGGAGGGGAGTAAGGGGACAAGAAGAAAGGGTGAAACACCGCAAATGGATTTGTTTAGAGCAGAGAAGCAGGAAGTCTTTCCCCCTTCAGTACCATGGCTTTTTTGGGGAGGGGTGTCTGATGGAGGGAGCCACATGGGGATTATGGGGTGGGGGGACTGAAGAATGGAGCAGGGAAGAGAGCTCCTTCACTTGAAAAGAGCTTGCTATGATTTGCTTTTAACAATCTTCTGCTGTCTCTTAATACATTTTGTTATGATGAATCCATATTCTTTTCATCAGCATCAAGAGAGAGAGAGAGATGATCTATTGATGCAGCCTAAAATCGCATTGGCCTTTTTAGCTGCCGTGTTGCACTGTTGACTCATGTTCATCTTGTGGTCTACTTGGACTCCTAGATCCCTTTCGCACGTAATTTCATTCAGCCAGGTGTCCACCATAATCCTATATCTGTGCATTTCATTTTTCCGCCCTAAGTGCAGTACCTTACCTTTCTCCCTGTTGAAGAAGAAAGCTTTGGCCCAGCTTTCTACTCCTCCAGCAGCCTCGTCCTTTCTTTTCCCTCCAACAAGAAAAGTAAGGCCCCCCCACCACACCCGCCCCCCCCCCCCCCCCCCCCCCCGGCAAGGAAGCGTATTACCTTATTGCCTCCCTGCTCCCTCTCTGGCCTTCCTCTCCCCGCCAAGGAAATTCGGAAAAACCCAAA
>NW_024829847.1:0-1426 GCF_019175285.1 Sceloporus undulatus
TTTATTTCCTGGACTAAATTCTTAGGTGATCAAATAATTTTTGGGTTGCATCATGTGCTCCCCCCCCCCCGCCTTTTTTTAAGCCATTCTCTAGATGAGGGCTATTTTCTGTTGCAGGTGACCTTTGCGGATGTGGCAGTATATTTCACTGCGGATGAATGGAAACTGTTGACAAAGAAGCAGAAACTTATGTACATTTATGTGATGATGGAGAATTACGAGAATGTGACCTATGTGGGTAAGGAAGCTGAATTCATTGCCTTTCCTATGAAGACTGAGGTCTCTTTCATACTACATTATCATGGCACTATGATTCCACTTTAGAATCATAGAATCATAGAGCTGGAATAGAACACAAGGACCATCTGGTTCAAGCCCTTGCCCTGCAGGAGTAAACATTGAAAGAATCCCCAGTAGATGGCCACCCAGCCTTTGTGTAAAGACCTTAAAAGACCTTTAAAACCCTTCAAAGAAGTAGTGCTTTAGAAATTAATAATAATAATAATAATAATAACCTTAATGAGACGCCACCATGCTCTGAGGGAGTATATTCCACTGCTGAATAGCTCTTACTGTCAGGAAGTTCCTCCTAATGTTTACTCATGTTCAACTTGTGGTCTACTTGGACTCCTAGATTCCTTTCAAATGTAGACTTTTTCAGCCAGGTGTCACCCATTCTATATCTGTGTATTTCTTTTTTCCACCCTCAGTGCAGTACCTTACATTTCTCCGTGTTGAATTTAATTTTGTTAGCTATGGCCCAGTTTTCTAGTCTGTTCAGGTCATTTTGAATCTTGATCCTGTCCTCTGGGGTATTAGCTACTCCCCCTAATTTGGTGTCATCTGCAAATTTGATAAGTATGCCCCCAATTTTGTCCTCCAAGTCATTGATAAAGATGTTGAATAGCACTGGGCCCAGGACAGAACCCATTGGGACCCCACTGGTCACTTCTCTCCAGGAGGAAAAGGAGCCATTATTGAGCACCCTTTGGGTTCGGCCAGTCAACCAGTTACAAATCGATGTAACCGAGTGTTCAAAAAGGTTTAAATCAGTTTAGAATGTTTCCTGGGGGGGGGGGGATGGTCTGAAACCAAATTGAATGCAATGGGTCCTTTGTGCAAATATTCCAGACAAAAATGATTATCGTACTGGCTCTTGGGTCCTTCTTGGCTCTGAATTTCGATTGCGTTCAAAAGCCAGTGTACACTACAATCTGAGGGTGACACTCCCAGATGCAGCTCAGCAATAACATAGCAGAGTACAGAAGTAAATAGCCAGATATATAGATATTGGCAATGTACTAACCACTTTTCACACTTAAAAATAAGTCACAAACACAGTTGATTTCATCTAAATCCTTTGAGGTTCTCTATCTTGAGTTGCAAATATTTGTATTATTTTGCAACTCAAGATAGAGAACCTCCA
>NW_024829848.1:0-1426 GCF_019175285.1 Sceloporus undulatus
TTAGCAAGGACACCTACTGAGAACAAATACAAGCTTTTGAAACTGCACAAACAGCCCACCCTTTCCTTAGCTTATAGCTATTTGAACTCTTGGCTCTGTGCTTACTTCTGTTGGAAGAGTTGTAGCTGCCTCTGATGGCTCCACAAAATAACATAGATAACCAAAGGCCATATAGAAGCCATGATGATGCTGGAACACATGGGGAATATATAGCTTGGGTGCCAGAAGCTAGCCAATATATATATATATATATATATATATATATATATATATATATTAAAAAGGAAGAAAGGTAGAACATTGAGAAAGGAAATGAGTGTGCCTTGTTAGGAGAGCATTGCAGGTTAAATTGAAGAGGCTCACACATGAGATTAGATCTGTGAGATGGAAGTGGTCAATACCTGTTCTATAGGATGGACATGGAGGGGCATACTAGGATCAATGTTACTCTGAATGCCAAAGCAGGATTCTCCAAAGCAGCACATTCCTCCACAGAATCACTGGAGGAGAATGTCACCTCACATTGTTTCCATAGCCTTCCATCAAATATGATTGGCAGAAAGTGAGAAGGAATAGTTGTGCCACTGGGAACTATTCAGAGTTTTTAAATTACAGCAGCAGCACCACCACCACCAACAACAAAAATAGAAGACCGTATAAAATAGGAATAGCCACTTTTCAAAATTAAGAAGTGCTGGCCCTGAGTCCTCCCAGAAAGATCGAAAACAATCCTTCTTTTTTTTTCAAAATTGGGGAAAAATTGGTCCAGTACTAGAATAATAGAATCATAAAACTGGAAGGGACTACAACACCCATCTAGTCCAGTCCCCAGAGGAGCAAGCCTTCTTACTGTCTGCTCCTTAATGTTTGAAGCAACATCCTGGTGGTGATAGTAGGGCTCAGGAGCGCACACCAACCACACTCTCCCAAGCTCTACTAGGTGCGGGCAGCAACATAATTGCACAGCAACATCCACACGGGGGGCATGTGTCGGATGTGTTGGCATCTGAGTACTCACATCTCTTCTAGAGGAAATGCCGTCATAGGGCTATGACGGCACAAAAAAGGAGCCGCCTAGAGCGGTACTGCACCATTTGGTTGCTGCAGTAATGCTGCGCAGCAAGCAGGGGTGGCGTTTCTCCTCCCGTCTGTCCCGGCCCTTAGTTAAAAACAACAACTGTAGCCAGATTGATTTCTAGTACTCCTAGGAGTGAGTATTTCACACCAATATTAAAATCACTCCACTGACTGCCAGTTAGTTTCTGGGTAAAATACAAAATATTGGTTATTACCTTTAAAGTACTACATAGTTTGGGTCCAAGTTACCATAATCTACCCCATACATTTAGCTCCTTTGGGGGATATTTTCTTCAGCCAGCAAGTACTAGACTGGCATCCAGAGAACATTTTCAAAGGTGACACCTGG
>NW_024829849.1:0-1426 GCF_019175285.1 Sceloporus undulatus
TTGACACCACTTTAAATGCCTTGGCTTCATTCTGTGGAACCCTGGGATTTGTAGTTCGTTGTGGCACTTGGGCTCTCTGACAAATAACACACAAAACTACAAATGCCACAATTCCATAGCTTCATTAATTCTGCTGTGCAGATGCAGCCAGAGTTGATCTGAAGAAGAGAGGCAGTGTATACTAGTGGTCTAAGTGCAAGAAGCCACGGTCCAAATCCCCGCTCAGAGGGAGGCGGTGGTGGCAAGCCTCCTCTGAATACACCCCAAGCCCTCAGTTATAGATTTGCCACAGGGTGGCCATAGATTGTCAACAGCCTGGAGGCACACAACAAGGACAACAAAACATTCCACTGCCTGGGTTTCTTTTCCACAATTGCGACACCTCAAGCCTTTTGGATGCCAAAGTGCATTTGTCACGCAGTCTGTAAGTGTGTCCCTTCCCATAGTGGCAGTTTAGGCTAGAGAAGGCAGAGTGACGGCGTGATAGTGCTCTTCAAATATCTGTTGGGATCTCACCTAGAGTGGAAGATGGAGCCAGTTTGTGGCAGAACCCAGTGGATTCAAATGGCAAGAAAGGAGAGTCCGACTAAACGTTAGGGAGAACTTGTTTTTTACTGTAAGAGCTGTTGGAGAGGAGGATGGACTGTGAAGTCAAAGGCTTTCATGGCCAGCATCCATAGTGTTTTGTGGGCTTTTCAGGCTATGTGGCCATGTTCCAGAAGAGTTTATTCCTGGTGTTTTGCCAACATCTGTGGCAGCCACAGATGCCAGCCACAGATGCTGGCACAACACCAGCAATAAACTCTTCTGGAACATGGCCACATAGCCTGAAAAAACCACCCAAACTATAGCAGAATGGACTGTTTCAAAAAATAATGGCCTCCCTTGTGCTGCAAGTTTTTAAACAGAATTTATTTCCTATACCAGCCTCTTCTCACAAATCGTTCTTTGCTTTCCTCTTAAATCCACTCTTCCTACTTTCTCTTTTCCCCTTCCTTTCCTAACTTCCTACTCTTCTTGGTCCTCCTTATTCCTACCTCCTTTCCAGTCCTATTCTGTAATTCTACTTCAAAGAAGTGTTGTTGTTCTGCCCCGTCTTGTCCGATTTCTGAAGCTACGTAGGATTGGTCCTGGTGAGTCCTGGGGATCTCCAGAATTGGACGGGAGGATTAAAAAGAAAAGCCTGAAACCCTGGAGAGTTGCTGCAGCTGCCAGTCAGAGTGAATTTAATGGGGTGGTGGGAACCCCAAGGGCCTGACCCAGTTCCTATGTAAGAGGGCCCAGGCTCCATCCCTAACATCTCCAGGTGAGGCTGGAGAGGAAGCTTGTCTGCAACTCTTCTTAATCCTCCCTACTCCTACCTCTTTACTTCCTTCCTTTCCAATCCAGTTCTGTAATTCTAATTCAAAGAAGTGGCTGCCAGCTA
>NW_024829850.1:0-1426 GCF_019175285.1 Sceloporus undulatus
AGTTTGTTAATTTTTAAAATCAAATCCACTTCATTGTTCGTAATGTGACATGCTGCTGACCACTCATGCACTTATGCAATAGATTCATAGACAGGCAACAGGAAAAAGATGGCCAGCAATGGTGCCACCGACCTCTTGGCCTCTTCTCCATCTATGCATTGGTGTGCAGTCCGCTCACTGGTTTGATGGTTATCTCTTTCTGGCTTGAATTGGAGAAATCTGGGATATTTGCTCCGGTGTACACGGCTTGGGACCACTTTCCTGCCATTTCAGGCACATGCATCATCTGCAAAGGTGAGTTCAGAAACAGTGTAGGCCTTTTTCTTACAGCCCATGCGGATAAAACCCTAAATAAAAATCTTCTGTTTCTAGTTTCAAAAGACATGTATACATATTTTAAATTACATGGTCATCATCCTTTGTTGTTGTTTTTGTTGTTGTGTGTGTCTTCAAGTTTCTGACTTATGGTGACCCTGAGGCAGAACTATCATGGAGTTTTCTTGGCAGTACAGTGCTCCCTCGGGTTACGAAATTAATTCGTTCCGCGGCTAATTTCGTAACCCGAAAAGCCTTCGTAAGCCGAAAACCCATAGGCGCTAATGGGGAAAAAAGCCGCGGCTCCATTTAAAATAGCGCCGGCGTTTTTTCGTAACCCGAAAAAACGTTCGTAACCCGAAACAATAAATCCCTATGGGATTTTTTCGTATCCCGAAAAATTCGTAAGCTGGGTAATTCGTATCCCGAGGTACCACTGTATTTGTTCAGAGGAAGCTTGCCATTGCCTTCCCCTGTGGCTGAGAGAATGTAACTTGCCCAAGGTCATCCAGTGGATTTCATGCTCAAGTGGGGAAATCCAACCCTGGTCTCCAGAATCTCAGTCTAACATTCAAACCACTGTGCCATGCTTATCATCCTTGCTCAATTCTGAATAAAACCCATTTTTCCCAACCTCTTTCTTTGAAACAGATGGCCAAAATAAAGTGGCTTCCAGTCTTTTGAAGGTGGAGCTTTTATGGCATGCCTCCAAAGTAGGTGGAAACCAAAATGAAGCTGCACTAAAAACAGGGGGAAAAACAGGGCTAAAAAATGGAGTAAAAAAAAAAAAAGCTGGGATTTCTGTATTAGGGGCTCTTCAGACCAGCCATTAAGGCTGGCCTGAGGGCGAAGTTGGTGCGTCACGTCCACATGATGCCTGCTCTGATGCCGCTCCCCAGGGGCCATGATGCCATGGCATCATGGCGCTCCTCCAATACTGCATCCACACAACACAGTGCCAAATAGCCACGGTGCCATGGCTAACGTGCCCTTTCCAGGATGCAAAAAGGAGCCACTTTTTGTGGTTCCTTTTTGTGCCCTGGAAAGGCTGGATTGGGGCTTTGGTGTGTGGTTGCCATGGCCCGATCTGGCTAGGAAAGGGGGGCAGCAT
>NW_024829851.1:0-1426 GCF_019175285.1 Sceloporus undulatus
AAAAACTGAATACTGAAAAAGATGTCTTTTGTATAGGAGGGCAAAAATACATGTTAACATAGCTTCTTCAAGTATTGCCACTGGGCAACATTCAGTTCCCTGGAACCATTAAACTTTTTAGAATATTTAACTTGATATTTAATTATGAAGTCAACACCCTTTGCTTAAATCAATTTTATTGAAAAAGAAGTGCATTATTTAGTTAGCAAATCTGAGATTTCAATATCATAAAACAGCAATATGCATTAGTGCTGCTCTCTTTATTTTCATTTTTAAAGCAATTCGTTTTAGGTATCAGAATGCCAGGCTGACAAAACTATCGGTAGTCTACAATGAATACTGTTGTCCCTACAGCTAGAGTGGGAATCATGCACCTGTTTAGATATTGTTGAATTATAACTCCTGTAACCCCTACCTAACATTACCAATGGTAAGGAATGCTGGGAATTACAATCCAACAATATCTGGAGGACCATATAATTCTTATTCCTGTCCTAAAAATTTAGACATGGTTCTTTGTGATTTTGTCTTTGTGCAGCCTTTAGGATTTTAGTTAGAAATTTGAGAAACTCAATTTTTTCTTTTATGGAGGCTTTCACGCTTTCAGTGATATAAGAATAATTTGGAATATGATGACAAATATGGGCAGCTAGGGTGGATGTATATTCTGAAATATTCAAAGACTGGTGCTTTGCTAAATATGGATGGCTCACTTCCCTCCCTCTGCCACTTTTCCACTTTGCGGGAGTCGAGCAGAACACATGATTCCCATGGTTACGTATTTTATGTCTTCATGCTGGGCTGAGAAAAGATAACTGAAAATTTAACAATGTAGTGAATCTCTCAGAGCCAGTGTGGGATAGTGGTTTCAGTGTTGGACTATGACTATAGCGACCAGGATGCAAATCTCCACTTGGTCATGAAACCCACTGGGTGAACCTGGGCAAATCACATGCTCTCAGCCTCAGGGGAAGGCAATGGAAAACTTCTCTGAACAAATCTTGCCAAGAAAACCCGACGATAGGCTCACCTTAGGGTCATCATAAGTCGGAAAGGACTTGAAGGTACACAACAAGAACAAAGTGATTCTCTGCATTATAGTCGATGAGACATGCTAGATAGACCAATGATACAAGGAGGTTTCTTACATTCCTTGAGTTGGGTGAATAAATGTATCTGTTGCTAGAGGTGCATAGCTGCACCAGACTGATAGGGATACTGCTTCTGCATCTTCAACCACAGGAGTCTCAGGACAATGAATAAGTCTTTGCTCTATCAACATACTTATGTGTGAATGATGGGGGCCAGAGTCCATGTAATAGGAGGGCATAGATATTATTATAGAAATAGGAACTGCAGAAAGGTGTGAGGGTGGTCTCAGATAGATAGATAGATAGATAGATAGATAGATAGATAGATAGATAGA
>NW_024829852.1:0-1426 GCF_019175285.1 Sceloporus undulatus
AAAAATCCATTGAAAGGTTTCCTTGAGGCAGCACAAACAAAAGACACTCCATCAATCAAGATATTCAATTAAAGTCACAATTATTATAGCCTAGTTAAACCTTCCATTATCAAATTATCCATTTATTAAATGCAAAGTTGTAAAACAATCAAGCCTTTTAAAAGGCTAGTCCTGACAGCATAGCAAAACGTCCATAAAACAGCAATGCATGTTCAAAAAAACTATTAAGGATGTGAAGATATTCATTACGTCATAACAACTGGTATAAATACATATATTTTGTATTTTCCTGAAAGTCTGGGATAAATTTTTAAAAAATGAAATGTAAAAATACAAAAATAGATATAATAAGTCCATCTTAAAAAAAAATCTGGAATGATCTGCCGGACGAAATCCGCCAACTAACATCTTTGGAGGCCTTTAAGAAGGCAATAAAAACGGATCTTTTCCGGCAGGCCTTCCCAAATTGATCCCCTAATCTCACTCTCCACTTGCTTAAATTGTTCTCTTAGGACTGATTCGTTCTTGACTGATTTTATTGCCTATTGTTTGGGAACTGCTTTTAATGTTAATTGTATTGGGGGGGGGGGGAAGTGGAAAGCTGAAATCGATGGTATTTAAGTTTTTTGTGGGTTTTTTTGGGCTATGTGGCCATATTCTAGCAGAGTTTCTTTCTGACGTTTCGCCAGCATCTGTGGCTGGCATCGAAGATGCTGGCGAAACGTCAGAAAGAAACTCTGCTAGAACAATGTCACATAGCCCAAAAAACCCACAAAAAATATGGATGCCAGCCATGAAAGCCTTCGACTAGTGTACTTTTATCTATCGTTTCTGTGCCTTTGATTTTGTTTTCTCTTTTTATATGCTGTTACCTGTCTTGATCCAACACAGGGAGAGGCGGGTTATAAATAAATACTATTATTATTATTACTTACTTACTTACTTACTTGATACTTTCCTTGATACTTTTCGCCTAAGGAAATGAAATTTTTCAAAGGCTGCATCCGCACTGTAGAAATAATCCAGTCTGGCATCACTTTAACTGCCGTGGCTCCATCCTATGGAATCCTGGGATTTGTAGTTTGTTGGGGTACCAGAGCTCTCTGGCAGAAAATGCTAAATGTCTCCCAAACTACAGTTCCCAGAATTCCACAGGATGGAGCCACTGCAGTTAAAGCAGCGTGAAACTGGATTATTTTTGCAGCATAGATGCAGCCCCAATTAAAAGATGAGCAAAGAGGAAATCACAAGAATGGCTTCATTACAGCCATGCAGAGTCCATTATGTGTAAAAATATTACACAAAGATGTACAAAGATTACAAAGAAGATGCAACAGAAAGCCTCCCTGAGTCCCTGTACTGGGAGGAAGGTGGGGTAAAATAATAATAATAATAATAATAATAATAATAATAATAATAATAATAA
>NW_024829853.1:0-1426 GCF_019175285.1 Sceloporus undulatus
GTGGTGGGCACAGTGAGCCCTACCAAAAGGCCAGGTGACTTTGGAATACTAGGAAATGGCAATAAAATGTTAGTTTTGCTATGTTGTTGTTATATTTTTATTATCATGGATGAGGAATTATGTTTATGGGGCTTTCTTCCTAAGTCATCATCTATCCTTAGGGATGTGAGAGGATATGACTGGTGATCCCTAAGTAGCTGTAGCAATATCCAGGTTGGCCCTGGATGCTGATCATTATTTTCATTAATGAAGAGGGTCACTGGATTATTGGAGAAGGTCGCTCCAATCCATTCCAGGAGTCACAGTACATTGCCTGTTCACTTATCTGTCATTATTTGTCTTTTACAAATAAAAACTGATGTTCTAAGTACAGTTGCAAAGGGGGGGAGGAGGGAAAAATTAGGGAGGAAACGGAAAGGTATGAACATAGGCTATGATTATGGGCTAGGTATATACATTGCACAAATTGGTTTGGGCCTGGGGAATCTTCCCAGTTCCTTTCTGTCCCCTAAATTATGGAATACATAGGGATTATGAATACAAAACAGTTATGAATGCATACCTTTAACATATGCATTTGTAATTGTTGAATAGGGTATTGGCCGTTATTATTTTAAGTACCTTGCCTTTTTGGTTTGATGTATTGTGACATATACACCAAAGGGTGCTCAACAATGGTTCCATTTCATGCTGGAGAGAAGTGACCAATGGGGTGCCTCAGGGATCAAAATTCAAAATGACCTGAATAAACTGGAAAGCTGGGCCAACGCTAACTAAATGATATTCAACACAGAAAAATGTAAGATACTGCACTTAGGGCAGAAAAATGAAATGCATAGATATAGGATGGGGGGGCACCTGGCTTAAAGAGACTACATGTGAAAAGGATCTAGGAGTCCAAGTAGACCACAAGTTGAACATGAGTCAGCAGTGTGAAGAAGCAGCTAAAAAGGCCAATACAATTTTAGGCTGCATCAATAGAAGTATAGTGTCTTGATCAAGGGAAGTAATAGTGCCCCCACCTGAAATACTGTGTCTAGTTCTGGGCACAACAATTCAAAAATGATGTTGAGAAACTGGATCGTGTACAAAGGAGGGCGATTAAAATGGTGAAGGGTCTGAAACCATGCCCTATGAGGAACGTCTTAGGGAGCTGGGTATGTGTAGCTTGGAGAAGAGAAGGTTAAGAGGTGATATGATAGCCCTGTTTAGATATTTGAAGGGATGTCATATTGAGGAGGGAGCAAGCTTGTTTTCTGCTGCTCCAGAGAACAGGACCTGGAACAATGGATGCAAGCTACAGGATAAGAGATTCCACCTCAGAATTAGGAGGAACTTCCTGACAGTAAGGGCTTTTGACAGTGGAACACACTCCCTTGGTGAGTGGTGGAGTCTCCTTCCTTGGAGGTCTTTGAACAGAGGCTGG
>NW_024829854.1:0-1426 GCF_019175285.1 Sceloporus undulatus
ACTCCGGCCATTGCCGCTGCTGCTAATGCGGCTTCTGCGGCGCCAACTCACCTCCTCCTCTGGCTCCGCCTTCCTCCTCTTCCTCAGCAGCAGAAGCGCCGCCGCCACTGCGCCCCCACTGTGAAGGCTTGCGCGCCGCCCAGGCCTCAGCAGGGGCCAGGGGCAGTGCATGCGCCTGGCCCACTTTCCTCCACGCGCACGCGCCTGCCCTGCTTCCCTCTGCACGCGCGCGCCAGCCATCATAAGGAGGAGGAGGGGAGAGGAGGAGGAGGAAGAAGCCAGAGGAAGGGTGCCTGAAGGCCAGGGCAGAATTGGGCCAGAGGAGGAGGAGGAGGAGGAGGAAAGCTGAGTCAGTGGCCATTAGGTCTGCCTTGGTATTTTGGGGTTTTTAAATTATATTTAAAAATATAAAATACTTATTTCATTTAATTTTTTAAATTTTTATTATTGCTTTTTATTTTTTATTTTATTAATTTTTAGTATTGCTTGTTTTTATTTTATTTTATTAATTTTTATTATTGCTTGTTTTTGTTTTATTTCATTAATTTTTATTATTGCTTGTTTTTATTTTATTTCATTAATTTTGATTATTGCTTGTTTTTGTTTTATTTCATTGTTTATTATTGCTTGTTTTTGTTTTATTTTATTAATGTTTATTATTGCTTGTTTTTGTTTTATTTCATTAATTTTGATTATTGCTTGTTTTTATTTTATTACATTAATTTTATTATTGCTTGTTTTTGTTTTATTTTATTAATTTTTATTATTGCTTGTTTTTATTTTATTTTTTAATTTTTATAATAATAATAAATAAATAATAAACAATTTATTTATATACCGCCCTTCTTAAAATCAGGGCGGTGCACAACAAGCATACAATGATACAATTCTACAAAAAATGGATTAAAACAGTTCAATAAAAATAATAAAATTCATGCCGGCAAAACAGTGCTGACAAAGGGGGGGGGGAGGGGAGGAGAGCATTCTGGGGAAAAATCAGGGGTAGGCCTGCTCGGAAAAGTAGGTTTTCAACCCCTTCTTAAATTGGGCTAGGGAGGTGGCTGAGTGGAGCTCAACGGGCAGCGAGTTCCAGAGGTTGGGGGCCGAGATAGAAAAGGCCCTCCTAGAGGTGGAGACTAATCTCCCCTCTGGAACTCTTAGCAGTTGCTGCCCGGATGATCTGAGTGTGTTATTGCTTGTTTTTATTTTATTTCATTAATTTTATTATTGCTTGTTTTTGTTTTATTTTATTAATTTTATTATTGCTTGTTTTTGTTTTATTTTATTAATTTTATTATTGCATGTTTTTATTTTATTACATTAATTTTTATTATCAAATATATACACCCCTGCCTTGTTTTTTATTTATTTTTTCATTCTTTTTTATTATTAAATATATGCAAGTGCATTTTTTGTGTATTTATGG
>NW_024829855.1:0-1426 GCF_019175285.1 Sceloporus undulatus
TTGGAAATAAATAAAACGCAAAACGAGATGGAGAAGATTAAGGAGAAAACTGAAGCTTTGGAAAAATCTATGACAGGAGTTCGACAAAAACAGAGTCTACAACAACGTACTGAATTGAATCAGGATTTTAAATATAGAAATAAATGTGTGAAAGTAAGAGGTATTCCTGAGAAATCAAACGAAGATGTTTTTGAGTTGTTGCTGCAACCACTGGCAGACTTTTTAGGCTATACTATCGAAAGAATGGAGATGGAACTGGATAGAATCTTCAGGATCAGCTCGGTGCAGGCTAAAGAGAGAAATTATCCCAGGGACATCATAGTATGTTGTACAAGGACTAGAGTAAGAGATTTGATCATTCAAAAGAGTTATCGGGAAAACTTAATGATTGGGAACATAGAAGCTAAAATATATAAAGACATTCCTCCCTCTGTGATGTTGGCGAGACAAAAATATAGAAGCTTAACAATGGTTCTGAGACATTTGAACATAGAATATAGATGGGATAGAATGGAAGGCCTGTCCTTTTCTTATAGACAGAAAAGATTTAAGATTGATACATTAGAAAGAGCTAAGGAAATGGAAATGAAATTGAGGAGAGATAACAGACATAAGACTGACGTGATACAGAAAAAAGACAACGTGAATTCTAAGAAAGACGGACAAGGAGACAAGGAGGGCAAAGATATTGGGATGGAGGAAGAGGAATTGGAAGAGGAGAATGTTTTAGTTGAAGAGATAGAAGCTGAAGGCGTGTTTGGATAACTAATACAAGTTGTACCTGGAGTTTCTATAGACGGACTTTCGGTCTCCTTTTTATATTTTTTTTTTACTCTTTTTGTGTATTAATAAAAGTTAAAGGGGAGGAAGGGGTGGATTAATATCAACTTAAAAGTATAAAGACTCTAAGTGTATCAACTTTCATTATTGAAATTTAAATATTGTATGACCTAGATATGGTTAAAATCGCCTCCGTGAATGTCAAGGGAATTAATTCCAAATTTAAAAGAAGCATCGTATATCATTATCTGGAAAAGTTGAAAAGCGATGTGGTTTGCATCCAAGAAATAAGGATAACAGCAAAAGAAGAGAGATTGTTAAGAAACCCTAAGTTAGGAGCTTGTTATGCCTCGCTGATAGATAAGAAGAAAAGAGGAGTGGCAATTTATGTTAATAAAAATTGGACATCTAAAGAGATTTTTAAGGATCCTAATGGAAATTACATCGCAGTTGAAGTTGCCACTTCAAATTTATCCTTTTTGGCGGTAGGAATCTATGCTCCAAATGAGAATAGAGAAAAGTTTTACAAGGACCTTCATAAGACATTATTAGAACATTCATATAGCAATTTTCTTTTATTGGGAGACTTCAATGCAGTAATAGCACCTGAATTGGATAGAAAATGTGGAAAATTTAAGAAGATCAA
>NW_024829856.1:0-1426 GCF_019175285.1 Sceloporus undulatus
CTCTGATTGCCACAACAAACTGCAAAGCCCATGATTCCATAGGATGGGACTGTAGCAATTAAAGCAGTGCTAAACTATATTAATTCTCCAGTATGGCAGCAGCCTATGTTTCTTCTTGATTTTAAATAATTTCTTCCTGCTGAAATAAACTCTTTGGAAACCACACAGTTTTCTAAGCCTTATTTTCAGTCTGAGATTTTCACATGTATTTGTTTTGCTCAGACTACAACATTTTCTGCACAGGAAATACACAAATGCAGATTTTTTTTTCTGTAGAAATCATCTTTGTCCTAATTTTACACAGAATAAATCCCCAACTACAGCATTTTCTCTGTGTGAAACACCATTATCTGTAGAGGAAATAATATTTCTGCATAGATATATGATTTTCTGCACAGATAATTCTGTTTTCTGTGAAATAATCCCCAATTTCTGTGCTGAACAAACACATGCGTATTTTGCACAAAATAGGTCACAAACTGTGAGGACTCTCCAAAGTCCAAGCTTTTCATAAGGATTTCTCAACACTAAAAAAATAATTCCTGGTTTTTGTCAATTCTGTGTATATTATTGAGTATTTTTCCATCCGTACTAGAAACCTGTACACCACTGTAACTGTACCAAAAAATTGAGAGTGAGAGATTTTCACATCCTTTTTTTTTTATCTTAGTGATTATTCCAACAGTTTCTACAGGTCAACAGTTTATTTATATTCCATTTCCCTCGCTGTTCTGGAACTGAAGTTAAAAAAAAAAGTACAGTAACTTCTAATTATACCATGTATGTCAACAACAGGATGCCAACCAAAATCTCACCATCCAACAAGAAACAAAGATGGGACAAAAATACAGGTAGGACCTTCCTGGTAGTAAGAGCTGTTTGATACTGAAATATGCTGCCTCATAGTGTCATAGGACATATCGCATGGGCCCAGGGGAACGCAATTAGAGTGTAATGAAAGGGCGTGGGAAGGGAACAGAATGGAGAAATGATGCATTTTACAGTGTGCCGGAATGCTGCTGATGCTGCTGCAAATCTTCATTCCATTCCCCATCTAGAGAGAGGCCCATTTTCAGGAACTGTTCAGAATAGTTTCTGTAAATTGGCCTCTGTGGAACTTACGGGGAATGGAACAGAGACCTCTGACAGCATCGGTGACATTCCGGTGTGCGGTAAAATGCGTCCTTTCCCTGTTTCATTCCCTTCCCGCCCCTTTTCATTCTGCTCTAATTGTGTTCCTCCAGGTCTGTGTGATAAGGTCCATAGATTCTCCTTCTTTGGAGGTTTTAAGCAGAGGTTGAATGCTCATCTGTTGGGAGTGGTTTGATTGTATATTCTTGCTTGGCAGGGGTTGGACTGGATGACCCTTAAGGTGTGTTCCATCTCTATGATGTTTATCACACTATACTCTTATAGTGCTACTATT
>NW_024829857.1:0-1426 GCF_019175285.1 Sceloporus undulatus
AGGAAATCCAAATCAAAGCATCCCTGACAGATGGCCATCCAGTCTCCGTTTGAAGACCTCCAAGGAAGGAGACTCCACTACACTCTGAGGAAGGAGTGTATTCCACTGTCGAACAGCCCTTACTGTCAGGAAGTTCTTCCTAATGTTGAGGTGGAATCTCTTTTCCTGGAGCTTGCATCAATTGTTCCGGGTCCTGTTCTCTGGAGCAGCAGAAAACAAGCTTGCTCCCTCCTCAATATGACATCCCTTCAAATATTTAAACACCTTAAGGTGTATAAAAGGTGCATACATCTCCAAGATATTGTGAATGTGCACATATTCCAAAATCTGAAAAAAACGCCCAAATCCAAAACGCTTCTAGTCCCAAGCATTTTGGCTAAGGGAGACTCAACCTTATTTATCATGTCTGACTTGGGCTTTTGTGACTGGATAAATGGAAGTGTCTTCCTTATTGTATAAAATAGGCCTGGAAAGACAAAATAGGTTTTTAAGATAAGGCTGTAACTAAAAGGTTGGGCAGCTGTCATAGTCTGGGAAACACTTTTCAGGTTGACAAGTAGTTGAGGGCTGTCTTCTGTTTGTTTTTATAGGGTTTGTTTAGTTTTAAAATGCATAAAAACTAGCTACATGTATGTTAAATTAAAAATTAATTGAAGTTAATTATTTCTTTGTAAAGGATTAAATTCATTACAGTTTCCCACAGTTGTTATTAACAGATTCTCCCATTCGTTATTTACTGTTAAATTTATATTTATATATAAATGAAGATTAAAAGTACTTAAATTGACTTTACTGTGATATACATAACTTAATTTAAAGGAAGTTAATTGGCAATTTTATCTACCGGTATTATTAAATGGACTGCAATGCGTTTAGTTCCTTTTCCCATTGATTATCATTTCTCATGTCTTTTTTACATACTGTAGTTGTTTTTAAAATAAAGTTTCATGGGAGCATTGACAAGTTGAAAAGGGGGCTTAAGAGCCACTTGGGGCCCACAAGCTGCAATTTGCCCACTTCCAGCTTTTGGAGAATGGATGCAATCATAGAATCATAGAGTTGGAAGAGACCGCAAGGGCCATCCAGTCCAACCCCATTCTGCCATGCAGGAAATCCAAATCAAAGCATCTCCGACAGATGGCCATCCAGCCTCCATTTGAAGACCTCCAAGGAGGGAGACTCCACTACACTCCAAGGGAGTTTGTTCCACTGTCGAACAGCCCTTACTGTCAGTAGGTTCCTCCTAATGTTGAGGTGGAATCTCTTTTCCTGCAGCTTGCATCCATTGCTTCGGGTCCTAGTCTCTGGAGCAGCAGAAAACAAGCTTGCTCCCTCCTCAATATGACATCCCTTCAAATATTTAAACCATATTTGGTTTGAATCATATGTTCTTTCTTGGCAGTAAGGCTCATTGTATTCAGTAGAT
>NW_024829858.1:0-1426 GCF_019175285.1 Sceloporus undulatus
AAATGACATCAAGGTATGTGAGATGCTCATCTCCCTGGCAGAGATGCCATCAGGGTGCCATCATGTAATAGGTAGTATAATTTAAGCACCAGATTCTCTTATTATGGAAACTAAACAGGGTCAGCCTTGGTCAATACTTGGACAGGAGACCACTAATTAATACCAGATACTATAGATTATGGGCCCGAACCGACAGGCCAAAATAAAGCTGCTTTGGGTCACTTTGGAGGTATGCTGTTTAACTGCTGCATGGGTCCTAAGAGGCCAAAAGCCACACCAAAGCCATGCTCCATTCTGAAGGACTGAAGTGCAGTTTTGGCGCAGTTTCTGACCTCTTAAGATGTGTGTGTCATTTAAACAGCATACCTCCAAAGTGACCCGAAGCAGCTTTATTTTGGCCTGTCCGTTCGGACCCTATATTTTAGAGGATGGAACTGACAAAGCCACATCTGAGTATTCCTTGCCTAAGAAAACCCTATGAAATTTATGGAGTCACCAAAACTTGACAGCCAACTTGGACAGGCACATTTTGTCATCAGTCATTTTGATCCTTATTTGAAAAGTGATTTAAGCATCAAAGGAGAAATTCTAATTAGCCAAGAATGAACTGGGGAGGTACAAGAATATTTGGGTAAAACACAGGCATAACATAACGATACTAAGCACTAGATAATAGCTGTAACATGCTGTTTTATATTGACTGCAGCTCCCAATCTTTCCTCAAAGGTTGCTACCCATGAACAATGTTTTACAATAGGCTAGAATCATAGAATCATAGAGTTGGAAGAGACCGCAACATATGCAGACATAGCAGTTGAAGCAGAATCAAGGTTCCTTATTTTGGAATCATGGTACAGTCCACCCTCCCCATATGCTGGGGATCCGTTCTGGACACCCACCACCCCCGCGTATGGGGAAAAGAGTGTATGCTCAAGCCCCATAGAAAATAATGGGGCATGTGCTCGCGATGGCACGCAGGGTGTGCAGCACAGGTATGCACCCATTATTTCTGCTGGGGCTTGCCTTCTGCATAAGCTCAAAGCTGCGGAAGGCAAGCCTGCCTATGGGAAGGGCTGACTGTACTATACAATGTAGTATGGAAAGGGCCATGGGGAAGCCCATAGTAGCTGGTGGCTTCCATGTGAATTAGGGGGAGAAGCTGTTCTAGATAGGACTTTAAAGGAGTTATCATAGGAGATTATCACACTACACTATTAAAGCATTGCTATTCCACTTTAACTACTCTGGCTGCCTCTTGTTGTATGGTGGGATTTGTAGTTTAGGAATTTAGAATATTAAGCCAGAGAGTTCGTAGGCCTCACTGAATTACAAACCCCAAAATGCAACAGGAGGCAGTCAGAGTTAAAGTGGAATGGCAGCCTACCCCAAAATAGAGTCAACATGTTGGATAGGTAATTTACAGTTT
>NW_024829859.1:0-1426 GCF_019175285.1 Sceloporus undulatus
GTATCACACACCCCTTGACCTCCTCCCATACCACACCATACTGAATCGCTTTTGTACTAATGGTACTCATAAATCACACTTCCCAATTATCACTGAACCTAATGGCAATAGTTGTGACATAAACAATTAGCCCAATTAAAATTGTCCTTTTAAATTGCAATATTGTATGTACAGCCTAAATGGATTTACATATACATAGTTATCATATGTTTAGAGTGAACAGAGATGGAGGAATGGGGTGAAGCTCCATGGGAGTAGAAAAGAAAGACCCCCAGAATTTTTTTTAAATTAAAATTTAAAAATTTTAAAGTCTTATTCTTTTTAAAATTTCCTTTAAAAACATCACATTTTAACCAAATCTTCATGATACACACACACACACACACACACACACACATTTAGGTTGTGCATATGATGTTGTCATTTTAAGGTACATTTATCTCACAACTATTAGCATGACATTAAGTGGCATATGGGAATTACAACTGATGAGTAATATTTGTGCAAAAAAAGCATTATTAAGGAGTCTGTATGGTGGGAAAGGGGAGGAGGTCAGTGTAGGGGGGTGGTACCATGGGTTTCCCCACCAGGTGACACCAGCCCTAGAGATGCCATGCTTGGGGCTGCAATACAGGAATTTAACCACTGCGAAACCAGGGCTCCCTGAGGCCAGTGTTTATGGAGCAGTGAGGCTGCCCTGCTGCTGTGGGGTTTGCTTGAAGCACCTGAAAGTATTCACTTTACAGGTTCCCTTTAAGCCCATAAAAGGTTCACTTTAAGCCCATGAAACCAGTGGGAAGTGACCAGTGGGATCCCACAGGGTTCTGTCCTGAGCCCAGTGCTATTCAACATCTTTATCAATGACTTGGAGGACAAAATTGGGGGGGGGGCATAGTTATCAAATTTGCAGATGACACCAAACTAGGGGGAGTAGCTAATACTCCAGAGGACAGGATCAAAATTCAAAATGACCTAAATAGACTAGAAAGCTGGGCCAAAGCTAACAAGATGAAATTCAACACGGAGAAATGTAAGGTACTGCACTTAGGGCGGAAAAATGAAATGCACAGATATAGGATGGGGACATCTGGCTGAATGAAATTACATGTGAAAGGGATCTAGGAGTCCAAGTAGACGATAAGTTGAACATGAGTCAACAGTGCGATGTGACAGCTAAAAAGGCCAATGCGATTTTAGGCTGCATCAATAAAAGTATAGTGTCTAGATGAAGGGAAGTAATTGTGCCACTATATTCTGCTCCAGGCCCCACCTGGAATATTGTGTCCAGTTCTGGGCACCACAATTCAAAAAGGACATTGAGAAACTGGAGTGTGTCCAAAGGAGAGTAACTAAAATGGTGAAAGGTCTGGAAACCATGCCCTATGAGGAACGACTTAGGGAGCTGGGGATGTTTAGCCTGGAGAAG
>NW_024829860.1:0-1426 GCF_019175285.1 Sceloporus undulatus
AAAAAACCTTCCTAAGGGGGATTCACACTCATTTTTGTCCCAATGTGATGTGCATTGCCATTCTGATACATTTCAGGTTTGTTTTTCCCATTTTGTTTTGGGTTTGCAAATCTCTTCAAGTCATTTTAATAGCAATAGCAATAGCGAGTACATTTCTATACCGCTTATCAGTGCACTTAAGCACTCCCTAAGTGGTTTACAATGTGCAAGCTAATTGCCCCAACAAGCTGGGTACTCATTTTAGCGACTTCCTTGGAAGGATGCAAGCCTGAGTTGAGCTTGAGCCCTTGGCTGGTATTGAACTCGCAACCTTATGATTTGTGAGTGAGTGGCTGCAGTACAGGCATTTAACCACTGCATCACCAGGGTTCCTGTATTATTCACATGTGCCATAGTTTCGGGATAAAATGGAGCCTCCTCCCTTCATTTCAAAGGAGAAGGAATGATAAAGAGCAATCCAAATTGCTACGAAAAGCTTATTCATACTGTCAACGATGCGCATCTTTCAGGAAAGGTTAGGGTAAAAATGGTATCAATATCCCGAGTTAAGTGGTTTTTTTGCCAGCTCCTCCTCCCCCCCCCTCCCCCAAGTGCATTGAGTGCATTTGGGACGTGTGTGAACAACAAGGATTCAACCCGGATTCATCTTGGATTATTTTCATAGTGTGAATGGGGCCTAAGACTCTGGGCCAAAACACACTGCAGCAATAATCCAGTTTGAGACCACTTTAACTGTCCTTGCTGAGTGCTAGGGAATTCTGGGAAGTGTAGTTTTGTGAGACATTTAGCCTTCCCTATCAGAGAGCTATGGTACCACAGCAAACTACACTTCCCGTCACTTATAACTGCCAAGGCAGTTAGTGGTCTTAAACTAGATTATTTCTACAGTGTGCTTTGGCAATTTTTCCCATTGATTTTTTATTTTTCACAGGATCAAACAATACTGTATAAGGAGTATATCACACTGGGGCTGATTTTGGTATTAAAGAGAGATTAAAGCACATTTAAAGCATCCCACAAATGAAGCGGAAATGAGGAGTAATTGTGCAAATGATTATCTCATGCAATTGTGACAATGAAGTGATATCGGGAATGCATTGCCATTCAAATCCCAAAAGTAAAAAGATGGGCGTTATTGCTTCTTTGTGACCACTTTAATGGTGGGTATTGTGCGACATCATTTGGAATCATTTCACGTAATTACGTGATTTTCCCGATATTCATGGGATAAACTCTCGATTTCCTTCGTGTGATTAACTCCTGAAAACTCACAAATGCAGAGAAGGATTGCATTCTCACCCGCTGGCTTCCTATTTTCCTTCTTTTTTGCAGAAGGAAACAAAAACAGAGAAAGAAAACATAATGGCTGAGTTCAGAAAATTACACCAGTTTTTAGAAGCCCAAGAAAAACTGCTGCTGGCACAAA
>NW_024829861.1:0-1426 GCF_019175285.1 Sceloporus undulatus
CCGTACGAGGCCCAGGGGCGTCTAAAAGAGACGCCCCTTTTTTAAAATGGGACGTCCTCCGGACGTCCCAAAGGGCCGTCTAGAAAGCCCCAGAGTAACATCTTGAAATAACAGTGCCTTTTGGAGAGATCTTGTCTTGAAGCTACCGCTAGCTCGCTTATCCTCAGCACACCAATGGAGGAGTCATCAAAAGTTTCTAGCTAAGATCCTGGTGAACAGCTCCTGGTTAAATTAGACAAATAGTCTGATCTGTTACGTAGCAGTAATGTGTACTTGTGGACACTCTTCTTTATTATTACTTTCAGATTTGAGCTTTTGTCACTCCAGAGAATTTCCATATCTAAGATTAGGTTAAAATGAAGTGTGATCAGAAATGAAACATAGAATCATAGACTTGGAAGAGACCACAAGAGCCATGCAGTCCAACCCCCTGCCATGCAGGAACACACAATCAAAGAATAATGACCACCAGCCTCTCTTTAAAAACCTTGAAAGAAGGAGACTCCACCACACTCTAAGGGAGCATGTTCCAGTGTCGAACAGCTCTTACTGTCAGGAACTTCTTCCTAATGTTGAAATTGAACCCCTTTTCTTGTAGTTTAAATCTGTTTTCTGGCTCGTATTCTCTGGAGCAGCAGAAAATAAGCTTGCTCCATCTTCAGTATGACATCCTTTTAAATATTTAAACAGAGCTGTCATATCACCTCTTAATCTTCTTTTCTGTAGGCTAAACATACCCAACTCCCCACATATCTCCTTATAGGGCATGGTTTCCAGACCCTTCACCATTTTCCCCCCCTTCTCTGGACATGCCCCAGTTTGTCAACATCCTTTTTAGATTTGTGGTTTCCAAAACTGGACATAGTATTCTAGGTGAGGCCTGACCAAAGCAGAATAGAGTGGTTCAGAATTTACTAATTTTTCCTCCAAACTAAGAATGAAGAGATGCCCTCTGGCAGTATGGCAGCAAGTAACTAGCAACCTTCTCTTTCCTAACATGGGCATCTCTGTCAGCTAGCTATGGCAGAAAGTGCCTGTGGCATGTTATCCTGAATCAGGATACAAGAACTCAGAAAAATATCTAGAGATGTGTCTCCCAGCTACATACTTTAAGTGTTGCAAATGTTTCTGCCTGCAGCAGAGTTAATTATGTGCAGCAATAATCTTTTTATGCTGAGAGTTGTGGGAAGAAGCATATGTTAACTGGCACAGCTTGAGAAATCAAATGACCAGTTTTGTGTCTGAGGTGTAATTCTGAATGCCTTGTAGAATAACAGAACATTTATCATAGCACACCTGCAAAATTGGGGAGGAGGAAGGGTCTATGCCCACCCTAAGTCCTCCTCTGCACAGTCTGTTAAGCATCTTGGTTTTTTTTAAATTGTATTTTGTTACTAATGAATGTTAAAGAAAGGCCATGCTGCCC
>NW_024829862.1:0-1426 GCF_019175285.1 Sceloporus undulatus
ACAACCACCTCACCTTGCTGCCCTGTTCCATTGCCCATCACATGGTTAGAGGCCCCCTCAGCCATCTCACTCAGCTAGCTCTACTTCCCTCTCTGGGTCTATTGCCCTTTTTTCTGTTGTCTCTCTTCCTCTGGACAGTCCGCTGGGCTGGAGTTCAACTAGTGAACCTTTTCCCTTGGCACAGATTCTTCATTTGTTGAATTTTGAGCTGTGCTGATAACTTTCCCTGTTTCTGGTTGTAGGTTAGGGGAAAAAAGACAGAAAGGCAGTTGAGTGACAACTTATTGTAATATTATCAGATGGTTTTGCCACCTAATTTGCTGCCCAAATACACTTTGGGTCCACCCCCCACTTCCAGGAGGGCTCTGGCAGCCATTTCTTCAAGCCGGAAAACTCCCAGATCCAAAAAGAGTTGGGAGGAGCGGCACTGGAAGCACGGATGGACCTGGGATGTATTCGGGCAGCAAAAACTGACTGATAAGATCAGGATGCAGCCTGAATTCAGATTTAATCTGGATAGAGGTAAGATGAATTAAAATGCCATGGGATAAGCTCCTGTCATTTGATATAATTGATCTCCATTGTGTTTGATTTTGTATGTGATCTAAATCCTGTACTGGATTAGCATTTGCGGTTTGCAAAACATGACATAACTAATCTCTTTGGCATGAGTGCAGGAAATCATGTTATGTATTAATGTATTTTTTAAATATTAGTATGTTAAGGAAGGCAAACCCTTTCTGATCAAATATTGCCAAGAAAATCCCATGAGCCAGAAATGACTTGAAGGAACACAACGTTAAGTGCTCCACATGTGCAATTATATATTTACGCAAAGACATGGTTTACCTACCAGTTACATACAGGATTGCCTTCTCCCATACAATCCACCCTGTACACTTGGGTCCTCTGGAAAACATTTGCTTCAACTGGCCAGGACTAGACTGGCAAGTTTCACAGCAGACTTTTTTGTCTGCTGCCCCCAGATTGTGGTATGACTTGCCAGAGGTTAATACTGTATTTACCTCTTGCTACTGGGAGTTCTGTTGCTTCCTGTCACATGAAGGGCACCATTTGTTACTCCAACCCAGGCAGCAAAATGTCTCAGGCTGTCATGTATCATGTCTAACACACATTTACTTTCATATCGATATGATATCGTCAATAACATCTCTATTCAGCCGGTCCAGGAAGCCCAGTCTTGGTTTCATCTTTGACTCCTCTTTGTCATTTATCCCTCAGATCCAGACTACAGCCAAAGTCTGTAGATTTTTTCTCTATAATATCGCCAAAATCCATCCATATCTCTCAGCTTCTACCGCAAAAACACTGGTCCATGCCCTAGTGGTCTCACGACTAGACTACTGTAACCTCCTCCTGGCAGGGCTTCCCCTCTCTCATCTCCACCCATTAATTTCTGTTCAGC
>NW_024829863.1:0-1426 GCF_019175285.1 Sceloporus undulatus
TCTGTCCTCTGCTCCATTATCCTCAGGTTGAGCACCCTTTGCCTTTTCTGAGAAGACTGAGGCAAAGAAAGTGTTGAGTAATTCTGCCTTTTCTCTGTCCCCTGTTAGCATTTTGCCATCTTCTCCACGTAGTGGCCCTACTGTTTCCTTCTTCTTCCTTTTGCTGCGGACATATCCAAAAAGCCCTTTTTATTGTTTTTAACCTCTCTAGCAAGCTTGAGTTCATTCTGTGCTTTAGCTTTTCTGACATTACCCCTACAGATGCCTGCTATTTCTTTGAATTCCTTTTTTGTGATTTCCCCCTTTTTCCATTACTTATACATGTTCCATTTAAAACTTAGCTGAGTTGAAAGTTCATTAGTTATCCATCCTGGTTTCTTGAGACACCTCCCATTTTTCTTCCTCACTGGGACTGTTTTAAATTGTGCCGTCAGTATCTCCCTTTTGAGAAACTCCCATCCGTCCTGAACTCCCTTCTCTTTTAGTATTTCTGACCACGGGATCACCCTCAATACTTCCCTAAGTTTACTGAAATCCTAAAGTCTAGAATGCGTGTCTGACTATGCCTGGCTTTTCCTTTCCATTGTATAACAAACTCCAGGAGAACATGGTCACTTCCACCTAAGGATCCCACCACTTGCACCCCATTAACCAAGTCATCCTCGTTGGTTAGGATCAGATCTAAAATAGCTGACCCCCTTGTTGCCTCTTCCACTTTTTGGACCATGAAATTGTCTTTGAGGCAAGTGAGGAATTTGCTAGACCTTGAGGATTTTGCTGAGTTGGACTTCCAACAAATATCAGGATAGTTGAAGTCACCCATCACTACTACATCTCTCCTTTCTGAGTGTGTAGTCATCTGTTATAAAAAGGCATCACCCAATTCCTCTGTCTTACTTGGGGGTCTGTAGTAAATTCCCACCATAACATCCTTGTTGTTTCCCTCCCCTTTAATTTTTATCCAGATGCTCTCCACCTGGCTTTCAGTATTGATTGTCCTGGATCTCTTCACTGGTGTAAATATCTCTGACATATAGTGCTATTCCTCCTCCTTTCCTGTTTGGCCTATTTCTCTTAAAAAGTTATACCCCTCTATTTCCACATTCCAATCATGAGACTCATCCCACCAGGTTTCAGTGATGCTTATTTTATCATATTTGCTTTGTTGTGCTAGGAGTTCAAGTTCATCTTGTTTATTTCCCATGCTCTGTGCATTAGTATAGAGACATCACAGACCATGGGTCCTCTTTACTTGCTGCCTGTGCAAGTTTTTTTTTGCCTTCCACTGTTGAGTCCTTGCACTATTTGTCTTGTTTCCTCTGTGTCAGTTTGACTATTTTCTCCAGCCCTTTCGCCTTCCTTAATATTGTCTCCCTCCTCCATGAAACTCAGTTCAAAGCCCTCCTGATCAAATTCTTGAGACTGT
>NW_024829864.1:0-1426 GCF_019175285.1 Sceloporus undulatus
CTGCCCTCCCTCTGACCTAAATCCCTCCCCTGAACTTGACCCAATCACGATCGGGGACAAGTTCATATTTGCCGGACCTGGGTTTTTTCAAAAGATACAGCTTTTACTCCGCTTCCAAATGACACGGACTAAGGGGCATTTGCCCCTCAAAGGGTGTGCAAGCTTCGGATTCGCTTGTGGCAGATTCGGGGTTAATATGAACTTCCTGTGGTTAATTCGGGTTCTGATCGGAGGTAAAAGGTAGCCTGAATGGCCCCTCCAAGTTTATTTGAGCGCTGGCACATGTGAGATGTACAAAGATGCAGTGCCATAGTGTGAATAACAAACCCAGAATGCATGAGTGAGATTATTCACATTGTTCCACAAAATAACAACAACGTCTGAATGGCCTGTAAAACTGCATCCACACTGCAGAAGTAATCTAGTTTAACACTACTTCAACTGTCATGGCTCAATGCTGTGGAATTCTGGGAATTGTAGTTTTGTGAGCCTTGTGGATGCAGTCCAAGTCTACAAAAGCTGTGCTACCAACTTCTTTCAATTAGTTTCAAAGGTGCTACAAGATCCCTTTGCATACTGATTTTCCAGACTACCATGGCTATGTCTCTGAATTCCATAGATAGGAATATAGGACTACACCAACATAGGACTAAAACAGAAAATTAACTATCAAAATGTAGTTCAGATGTTATAGCCAGTAGCTTAAATAATAAATGTACTTTTTTTGTAAAGTGCTCCTTTAAAGCCAGTTGTTTTGGTTGTACTTATGTTAATTGACTTAATTCTGAACGACATTTCTTGCACTATAAAATAAAGTGATTAAAAAGAAGCAACTGTCACTGGATACTAGTCTAACAATGAAAAAGTGCCAACTAACTGTTAAAAGTTAACATGTTTAAATTCAAGCAGTCATTGCTATTTCAGTAAGGGGGTTGGAAAATACTGTAGTAATAATTATAAATAAATAAGGAAGGTAAGGTTTGTTTTGAGTTTTGTACAGAGTTTTTGATACAATTTAAATTTTAATGTGTAAGTAAGGTTTCTCACTTTTTAAAATAATGTAATTTTTTTAAAACTTCATATCTAAATTTAATACTTGTATTTTTTTAAACTTGTACTGTTGTACATTTTAATTAGCCGCCTTGAGTCCCTATAGCAGGTGAAGGATGGGATGTAAATAAATAAAATAACAATAACAATAGCTAGATTTTTTGTAAAAAAGTATGATCAGTTTTTAAAATCCAGGAATTGTTTTGTTTGTTTGTTTGGAGTCATTTTAGAAACCCTGCAAGACTCTTTGAAGTCATTTTAGAAACCCATCAAGAGGACAACTTTCAGGAGCTTGGAAAATGTGGCTGGGGAGTTCAGAGAGATGTAGTGCCAAAACAATTTGAAGTTTTGCAGGACAAGACAGGCACTTGCTACT
>NW_024829865.1:0-1426 GCF_019175285.1 Sceloporus undulatus
GAGGAGCAGAGGCAGCAGCAAAAGCAGCAGGTGAGAAGAGCCTTTCAGGCTGGGACCTTAGAAATACTGTTTGTTTGTTTTATTCACAACATTGAGGAGGACAAAAACCTTAAAAACATACATACAAAAACGTTGATCCATATCTACATACATACAACAAACAACAAAAAGCTTAATAGTTTCTTGTAATTTTCATTGATTAGTTAAATCTTCCTTATCTTTACTGCTGCTGAATCCATATCCTTGAAATCAAACGTGATTCTCCTGATTCTACAAACCAATTTAATAACAGTAGACCTGCTCTTTTTCAATTGTTTTTACAAACAAATTGATAAATGTATATTTAACTTTCATTCTCTCTCATATTTTGTTAATACTAAAGCTCAAAAGCTATCTATTAAAGAAAAGCTAAGTTCCATTCCCATATTCTTTCAAGCGTTCCCAATCATTTTCTGCCCCTTTCGAGGGTTCGTTTTTCATTACTTTGGTGAGTATATCCATGTCCATATTTTCTCTAAGGCCTCATTCATACTGGCATAAAAGACCTGGAAGGAACTGGGCTGATTCGGATGCCCCTCCCCCGGATCGCTCCGTTAGCAAGTGCCCACTACAAATTTTAAATCCAATGCAAAAACATATGATGGTCTTTTTATAAATGTTGTGGCTTCTTTTTATACACAGTTTTTGTATTTTCCCAGTACATAAGAGCCCCACATGCTGTAGTTTGGGTTATGCTCCTCCCACTCACTCCAATAGGCAGACAGTAAAAAAGAGGGACCTTCTGGTGACCCCACACGGCTGGAGCTAACCCTAGAAGGCCAGTCTTGTCCTGCCTATCACTCCAGTAGGATGTGTTTGCTGTTGCTCTGCCACTCCAGTCCTTTTCGTTCTCTTCATTTCTCTTCCTGCCTTGGAAGCATGAAGAAAGACTTAATATGGCAAGGGCTCCCAGGACTGGAGAAAGGTCTTGGCTTTGCCTGTGACTCTTCCTCTCATCCAGGGGCCCTCTCTCTCCAGCCACCAAGGAACCTTTGCCAGATCTAATGCCCTCGCTCAGGGCAGGCATTGCCAGGAGGCCTCTGCCATTGCCACTGTAGGCACTATACCTAGCATAAGGTTTGGGACTCTGCCAGGAGGGTAGATGGGGGGGATAAGCTCTTGGTCTCCCACTCACTTCCTTCCCATCTCCGACCCCAATGCCACCCAAAATCCCAACAGATAAAGGAGATGCTATTGCAGCCTGGGAAACACATGATGGTGTCGCCAGGGCTCCTGCACATTTGTTTTGAATTCTTATAATGAGATGGTGTGGAAGGAGGCAGAGGGCTTCTCCTCTGGCATGTACAGTGGCCATCTTGGCCACATGGCTGTAAAGGAAGCTTATACAGGGCCCAGCAGGGGCTGAAGTTTCCAACTCTAAAATGGT
>NW_024829866.1:0-1426 GCF_019175285.1 Sceloporus undulatus
CTTAGAGGAGTAGTTGGTGTTATCCTGCAGTGTAATAAAGACCTGGTCGTCTTCCCAGAGGTTTGTCAATGGGATGCCAGAATGAATGATGGCTTTAACCTCAGAGTAAAAGAACCTCGAGTTTGATGGATAGGGAACTTGTCTAGAAACATGGCAGGGGGTAGGTGCCTTAGTGCAATGAGATCACCTTTATCTCTAGTGCAAGAGAATATGTGGAAAGCCTTGGGGGAGAATGGCGAGATCAGCAAACCCATTTAACCTTTATTTTGGTATTACATAGATCTTTCACATGTCTTCAGGTCAACAATCCTTTAAATGGAAAACTTACTAGTGTTCCAAAGGCCGTCATGACTTCTTAAGAACATGTATGGTTCTAGATATGAAAATATGAAACTGCATATACAGTGCAGGGGTGTAGGGTATGCTAACAACTGGGAGGGATGCAGGCAGGGAATTGGGTCCTTGCCCTCAGTGCAGTTACTTACTCCTACGTGAGGTCACCTTTTAAAAGTCTTTATGCAAATAGGATAGCATCTATGAAGATGGGTCTCCTCTGGATAACAATCCAGAAAGGGGAAGTGTTCTTTCATGCCTGCTGCAACACTTATAATTATTTCTTGCTTAGTTGAGGCTATTTAAAAATCTGTATGTCAAATGCAAAGTTGCATTTAATCTAGCTTGTTCCTTGGGTAGAATATCCACTGTATTTGCAGAGGAGTTGTGCATTTCACAGAAGGCCAATAATGTGATGAGTGCTGGGAAGGCATGTGACTTGAAATCCATGACCATCAGACTTAGGCGCATTACAGACCGCCCCTTTGGGTTGGCCTGTAGGCGCTCCTTTCCCCACCGGATCGGGGCCTCAGCTGCCAGAATGGCAGCCTCTGGGGCCCCGATCCGCCGCTTTCCAGGCCGTGGGGAAGCGGCAAAAGGCCGCTTCCCTGCGGCCTGGAAAGGGGTGTCCTTGGGGCTTCAAGCCCCAAGGACACCCGGTGGCAGCGGGGAGGAGGAGAAAGGGGCCACTCGGCTCCTTTCTCCCTTGTGTTGCTGGCGCAGCCCTGTAAAGGCTGCGCCAGGAATGCAAATCGCGGAAGGAGCTCCGTTTCAGAGCTCCTTCTAGCACCGCGGAAAGAGCGCTCTATGCGTCCTTGCGCAGCGCAAAGACGTCACATCTGCGTTGCCCCATTTGGAGGCGGCGTGTTCGTGACGTCGTAATGGCGGCCCCTGTGTGGAATGGGCGCCGCCATTTTCTATGTCCTGGGGACGTATTAGGGTTAGGTGCGTGCGTAAGGCACGCACTTTCCCTAAGCCTAGTACGTCCCCAGGACATACTTTACGCCCGTCTGTAACAGGCCTCAGTTTCTTTGTTAAAGACTTATATTTCAAATTCCTTTTTCCAGTGCTTTGCCCACTTGCATTGAGGAGA
>NW_024829867.1:0-1426 GCF_019175285.1 Sceloporus undulatus
AAAATGAGTTGTGGGACAGCTGTAATCGTTATGTCTTACACATTGATTCATGTGCCAGCAAAGAGTTTATAAGAAGTGATGGAGAACTGGCAGCCTTTGAGAACAAGTGTATTGAAGACAGGCCTCACAGTCATTTCTGGCTGTATTGGGGGTGTACAGCATCTGCACGCAAAGCATCTGAAGCAGCCAGAAGACACATTTTTGTGGTCCATGTGTTTTGGGCTAAGGATGAAAAGAGGTATAGAGAACAAAACATATGAGTAAAGGTCGAAGGAACTTGGTGAAGATATGCCTGAGGGGGTGACATGACTACATTGTTTAAATATCTCAATGGCTGCCACAAAGAGCAGGGGACAGTTTTCATTCTACTGCCCCAGAGTGCAGGACCAGCTCTAAAGGCTTGAGGTTACAGGAGAGTAGATTTGGGTTGAACATTAGAAGGAACTTCTTGATAGTAAGAACAGTTCAGCAAGGAAATTGCTAGCGAGATTGTGGGATTTTTTTATGGATCTCTTTAAAAAGAAGCTGGACAGCTAACTATTGGGGATGCTTTAGCTGGAGATTCTGCACTGAGCATGGGATTGGATTCAATAGTCCATGAGACCCTTTCAATTCTTTGATGCTATGATCCTGTCCCACAGCTGTGTATGCAAGAATGAAATGCAAGGGCACATTTCTATTTCAAATATTAAAGCATATGAGCACTAACCTTAAATGTGGAAATATGGATATAACATTCAGGGTTTTTGTTACTGCTGTTGTGTGCCTTCAAGTCATTACCAACTTTTAGAAACCCTAAGGCAATCCTATCATGGGGTTTTCTTACCAATATTTGTTCGAAGGGGTTTGCCATTGCCTTCCCATGAGGCTGAGAGCATGCGACTTATCCAAGGTCACTTAGTCGGTTTCATGGCTGAGCAGAGAATTGAATCCTGGTCTCTAGAATCATTTCAGTGTTTGGAGACATAGGTAAATCTGCCCATTTGAAGTCCTTCCACATTCATTTTTTTTAAGTACTTTCAATTAAATTTATAATTTTGTTCACTTTGATAAATTGTTACCAAAAAAGTTAACTCAGTGAATTTCTCAGTCTTCTACACTGACCAAAACTGATTGAGACACCAAGATGGAAAGGATTATATTGGATTTCTCTGGGATGAGTGGGGTCATTTACACCCCAGAATTATAGCATTATTATTCCACTAACTGCCATTGTTCCAGCTGAGGAAATCCTGGGATTTGTCATTTGGCCAGGCAGTAGAATTACTCCTTGAACTGGTAGTCCCAAGATTCCCTAGAATGGGACCATGGTAGTTAAAGTGGATTAATAACACTCAAATTGTGTAATGTGAATGGGACCACAGTAGAGGTGCTAATCCAGCACCACAAATGCAGCTGAAAATGCAGCTTTCAAGGTTGGACATTA
>NW_024829868.1:0-1425 GCF_019175285.1 Sceloporus undulatus
GCCTTTTTCTTTTCCTGCCCTGTGTATTGTTGTTGTGGTTGTGGTTGTGGTTGAGTGGGTTCTTGGCCCCATCTGTGTGCATTTATTTTCCCTTTTCTGTATTTTTATTAACCGAGGGCAAATCCACTTCTTGTTAAACCACCTTGACATGTTCAATATGCATATGCAATAAGCCTCTCTGTCAGGGATGCTTTGATTGAGAGTTCCTGCATGGCAGGGGGGTTGGACTGGATGGCCCTTGCGTCTCTTCCGACTCTGTAATTTTATGATTCTATTAAATTTGCAAGAACCCATGGTAAATAAAGCCATGTGAAATGCTCAAATGCGCTGTCATGTGTGTTTTGGAATGGGGGAGGGGGGGCTGGCCAGAAAGGGAAGTACATTTCTGCCATCTGTCTAGGAATAATGCCAAAATGTCCTCCATTTTGATCATGCCTAAAAAAAGCAGCAACTTTTTTTGCATGTCCTCCATTTTAAAAATATATCCTACATTTGGAAAATGTCCTACATCTGTCCCGGTTTGGAGACAAATTTTTTGGCTTCGGCCCCCCAGTTGTCTGAGGGACAGCAACCCGGCCCCCGGCTCAAAAAGGTTGTCTACCCCTGGAATAAAGTCTCTTTTCAGAACTCTCCCACCCTTCCTGATACTTATAAAATCCTGCTTTATACTCCCACTTCCTGATGGAACTATGCATCAGATACCAAATTAAAAAATGAAATGTCAGCACTTTAGTTTGCACTGTGTGGTCTATATGGATCCATGCCTCAGTTTGGAAAATGCCCGAGGGATGGAGTAGAATTTTGCTTCACTTCATCAATGGAAATCCATTTCTGGAGTGATTCTCTCAAAATGCTTCTTTTGGAAGATTCTGACAAGTTGTTTCCTCTGTCTCACCTAATCATTTGGTATTTTTAGGGATGCCACCATTAGTTTATTTTCATGGTAAATGTGATAGATTAACATCTTCATTGCCAGCATTTTTTGCAGCCAGGGCTATCCAATGGAAGGCTGTTCAGCATCTACAGTATTCTCCTGACTAAATTAGATGTGCAAAAATGATACAAGAGGGGAAAAATGAGGGAGAAGATAGGCTTATCATACCTTCTGAGAACAGTTCACTGCTCTGGTACAGATTAAATATTATAATTCCCTTAAAATCCTTCTATATCACATTTCTTCTTTCCTGATAGTATTTCCATGTGTTTTGCATTTAGCTTCTGCAGTTCGTCAGATTAAAAAAAAAGCAACCTTTAAAAAAGCCCTTCTGATTATAGTGAAACGGGAGTGGAGATAATATCCTCCATTTTCTCTTTCCTAAATATATGGACATACGTAGGTCATTATAGAAAACTATATGTTGTGATGACAGCTTGACTAGGGCCTGTTACAGACAGCCAAAATAAAGCTGCTTCGAGTCACAGTGG
>NW_024829869.1:0-1425 GCF_019175285.1 Sceloporus undulatus
CATGCTTCTGTTACCATTAAATAATTTGGTGCTGGGTTTAGTGGTTGGATGTGGCCCACTTGAGGAGGGCAGAACATTAATGCACCGTACCTTTTGTCCCCAACCAGGGTGACAGAGCAAACAATATGGCTGAATACTGGAGCGCCAATGCCACTTCTGGGTCTGGGTACCTTCCGTCTGCGGGACGAGGAGGCCGTGCGTCTCAGCCTGGATGCTGCTCTGGAGAATGGCTACCGTCTGGTGGATACAGCTGCCGTCTATGGCAATGAGGCCACCATAGGCCGTGCACTGAGTGAGTTGCTGCCTCGCCATGGCCTCACCCGGGCAGATATCTTTCTTACCAGCAAGCTGAGCCCGAGGGACCACGGAGAAGAGCTGGCTGAAGCAGCTTGCTTAAGGAGCTTGAAGAAACTGGGCTGTGACTACCTGGACCTCTACCTCATCCACTGGCCGGGTACCCAAGGCCGGCCCCAGGAAGATGCAGGGAACAGAGAGCGAAGGCGGCAGAGTTGGAGGGCCCTGGAGAGACTGCATGCAGCTGGGAAGCTCCGGGCTATTGGGGTCTCCAATTACACCATCCAACACCTCAAGGAACTGTTGGCAGAATGCTGGGTGCCTCCAGCTGTTCTCCAAGTCGAGTTCCACCCAGAACTGCCTCAGTTGGCACTGCTGGACTTTTGTCACCAGAAGGGGATCCATCTGCAGGCATATTCTTCACTGGGGGCAGGACACCTTGTGGGGCAGCCAGAGGTGGCACAAGTCGCCAAGCGCCAAAGGCGCCAGCCCGCTCAAGTCTTGTTGCGCTGGGCTCTGCAGCAAGGCGTAAGTGTGATCCCCAAGTCAGCCTCCCCGAGGCGCGTGGCTGAAAATGGCCAGCTCTGGACTTGGGAGTTGAGCCAGACTGATATGGAGGAACTGAGCACCATGGATTGTGGCAAACATTACTGCTGGGATCCCAGTGGTGTGGCTTAGCAGCATGGGGGAGGCTTGGAAGTGTTTTGTGGGAGAGGGGCATGAATATGAGAATGGTGGGGGAAACTTTGTTCAGAAAGAAATATTAAAATCTAGCCAGTCCTCCAGATCTGACGCTTGTCTTTTTCAAAGAGCTGCTTCCTTGCTGTTGTGTGCCTTCAAGTCATTTCCAGTTTATGGTGACCCTATCCTGGGGTTTTCTTGGCAAGGTTTGTTCAGAGGTTGGCCATTGCCATCCTCTGAGGCTGAGAGCATGCAACTTGTCCAGGGTCATCAAGCAGGTTTTGTACTTGAGCGGGGAATCGAACTTTGGTCTCCTGAATCGTAGTTCAATATTCAAACCACTATACCCCTAAGGTTTTAATTTGGGGAAAAGACCTCCAAGCCACAGATGAGGAGACTCACCATTCTATATGCTACTAGGATCCAGGGGGGGAAAGCCATGGGATGGGG
>NW_024829870.1:0-1425 GCF_019175285.1 Sceloporus undulatus
TGGAACACGCTGCCCATAGAGCTCCGCTCATCTACCACCCTGGCCCAATTTAGGAAGGGTCTCAAAACCTTCCTATTTAATCAGGCATTCCCCGACTAAACATCCTGCGGGCCTCCCTCCTCTCTCGTGGCCGTGAGGTTGGGCTAATGGGGTCTTTTATTGTTTTTATGGACTGTTGTTGTTTTAATCTGTTTTTAATTTGTATATTGTTGCACTTTGGTGCATTTTGTAAGCCGCCTTGATCTATTTGGAAGGGCGGGGTATAAATAAAATTTTATTATTTTATTATTATTATTTTATTACATTTTAACAAGTTATTTTATATTTTCCCTCAGTGCCCCCTTTCCCCAGAGCCATTTTCATCCTTATATTCCATCCAAAATTTCTGTTCATCTTGTGGAGGCAACCTTCCATCTTCTTTTCTCAATGTTTTCTCAATAAATTCTTTCCAAATCCCCTCAAAATCGTTTCTTTTCCATAGTACTTTTTTTTACTTTCAGTTTACATGTCAATTTGTAATTAATTGCTAATTTCCATACCTCTTTATACCAATCCTCCACTTCTACATTTATATTCATTTTCCAACGCCTTGCTATAATTAATCTCGCTGCTGTAAGCAAAATTGATATCAAATCTTTTTCTTCTTTTTTCCATTTCTCTAAGTTATATAATGATAACAAAACTATACTCAGTCTTCTATCTATTTTTATATTCATAACATTTTCTATTTCTAATATCACTTTTCCCCAAATTTTTTGTACATATTTACAATGTCACCACATATGCATTTATGACCCTACTTCTTGACAGCCTCTCCAACAATTTTTTGAATTATTCTTATCAGTATTATGTAGTCTCACTTGAGTCAAATACCATTTCCAAATCAATTTATAATAATTTTCTGTTATCTGTACCAGTAAATTTTTCAAATGTCTTTGTTCCCAAATTCTATCCCATTCCTTATCATTTATTTTACATCCTAATTCTTCTTCTCATATTCCCTTCAAAATATTTTCTCTTATTTTCCCTCCCTGATTCTCCATCAACCTTTTATAGATATTACTGGTGATTCTGCCATAGTTATGTCAGTGGTGCACTCGTGATGTAACTGGTGCAGTGCGATGTGCAGAAGCTATTCATCCGTTATGTCATAACACAAGACGCCGCCATTATTGTACCGCCGGGATATATTAGGGTTAGGGACCGTGCACTTGCTGCGCGGTCCCTAACCCTGAAATCAGTGCCAGCACGGTGCATTTGGGCCGTCTGTTTCAGCCTTTACTTACTTACTTTCATCCATTCTTACTTGTCTCACAGCATTAACTCACTTTTTTTTCACTCTATCACTATCATAGCTCTGGATTTGTTTTTTCTCCAAATGCTAATCCACCACCACCCTGCCGCCACCAATTTCATCTGATCTCA
>NW_024829871.1:0-1425 GCF_019175285.1 Sceloporus undulatus
AAGGAAACACTCTGCCAACCGTAGTAATGTGACCAGACAGTAGCATGTAAAACAGCTCAGAAGGCAATGCAGGCTTGTCTTACATTTTTCTCCCTGGTTGATCTCAGCAAAACAAACTGAACTGTATTTTAGATGTAAACCTTGTTAGCATGGCCATAACCTCCTTGGCCTTGTGTTAAAGGTAGGAAATTCTGCAAAAGGCCAAGGCAGCAGCAAAAAGAGAGAAGGGGGGGGGGGAACAAATTTTGCACTCATCTGGAATGCTAAAAGTGTGTGCGCCTTTCTGTTTATTTTCATTTGCTATAGCTCTAAGACTGTGAAACCTAGATTGCTGAAATTTGGTGTGGAGACTAGGAGAACCTTGAAAATGTCATCCTTTGAAAACAGGCTAATTAATTTTAATTAATTAAAAGCAGTTTCCAGTCAGCAGTACCACATTAGAAGATAAAACTTACTCACTAGGTGGCAGATACTACTCTCCTCAGTTCAATAATAAGATCAGGAAGCTTTGAGGTTTGGCCCAAGTTGGTCTTGGATGGAGCATAATAGGGAAAGTCCTATCAGTGAGAAAGGTCAGGAATTTGAATACTTGGCCCTCTGATGCTCCATGAAAGTGAAAGCATTAGGGCCAAACTGCAAAGCTTCCTCAGCTCCAAAGAATAAAACCATCTTTGTGTGTTGGTGGTGGTGGTGGTGGGAATCATGAGATGTACAGAATCTTATTGCCTTGTTGGCTGAGGTATACCTGCTACTTGATTTCAGATTTAATTTTAAGCAAGAGTTAAGATGTATCTGCACTATGTAGTTATATCACTTTCATGCCACTGTAATTGCCATGGCTAAGGAAATGATGGATTTATTGTTTGGTAAGGTACTTAAAAGATACCTGTCTTAAAAGACATGGTCTAAGGATTAAAATAGTTTAATTTTGTACTGAAGATAACACTCAAGGTAGCTAGAAAACAAGGAATTGGACATGAGCGATCCAGAACAGAATTTAAAGTAATCTAGAAGCTTTCTATCCACCTTTAACATCTCATTTTGTGATTTGAACCATGGAATGGGTGTTTCCCATTCCCCAAGGGTCATACCCTTGAGCAATGCACTCATATATGGAGGATATGACCCATCTCCTCCCACAAATAGATGGTGCTGTTCTGTTAAAATTAAGGCGTTAAATAGGAGTGAGGTGCTATTTGTAATGCATCTTTGGGATGGCCTCCTTGTACTGTGTACAGATGGCATTGACCAGTAGAAAAATCCCAAATTGTGCCCATTAAGTATTTATTTGTTTATTTATTCACTGCACTTATATCCCACTTTTCTTCAAAAATGGGATCTAAAGTGGATTACAATAATTTTAAAATGTTTCAATTTGAACACTAATTTACAAAAGTTAAAAAAAAGAATTAAACAGCAACATTA
>NW_024829872.1:0-1425 GCF_019175285.1 Sceloporus undulatus
GAAGCTTTCTTTCAAGGATGTCTGTTTAGCATTGCTGAACTTCTCACTGAGGATAACCTGAAGCAGAAGAGTTCTGCCAGAGTGGTCAGATGTTTCTTTATTAGTGGCATGGTGAATCTCGTCTGAGTTTTAATTCAGATTCTAAATAGGTTCATCCTTTGGATATTTCCTTTAAATTCTGGAAGAAAATCTAGAGCAGCTTCAATGAGCACTGACAGGAAAGCCTCTGGATTCCTCAGAATGCCATAGAACACAATCTGAAAAGTCATGGTCCACCATTATGCTTTTTAAAAACAAACAAAAAAGAACTCAAGAATCATCACAAGTCCCATTATAAAGCCCACTGCCACATGTAAAGTTTCAGATGAGCTGGCAAGATGCAAGGCTGTGAGTTGAAGATGACCCAGAGCAGGGGATGATTCAGAAGTCTAAACAAGACTGAAGATGCTGCTCCAGAAAGCAGTGGGTACATTTTAGGACCACCACTGATAACCCTTCCACCAAGGCAAGGAGACAAATTAGTCCTGCACTGGCTTGTAGCAATTTCAAAAGTATTATGATCTGGCCACAAGAGTCACTCTGAAGTTCCTTTCCCTAAAGTTCTGCATTGAGGCATGAGAAAGAGCCAGTATCACCTTACAGATCCTTTTTAAAGCTTACTCTGTGGAAACATAGGCGGGTTACAGACCGCCGCCGCCGGTTACTGCATCCGGGAACTGCAGCAGCCAAATGGCACGGTTCCTGGACGCAGCAAAGGAGCATGAAAATCGCGCTCCTTCTTGCAGCCCGGAAGAGACGCCATGAGGAGCTAGTCGCGCACTCGCAACGTCACTTCCGGGGTGCGACGTGCGGACGCAGAGCGTCCGTTACGTCAAAATGGCAGCGGCCGTGTGGAACAGCCGCTGTCATTTGTTATGGACTCTGTCCATGATAGGGTAAGGGGTATCTGGAAGAGACGCCCCTTTTTCAAAATGGGACATCCTAAGGACGTCCCTTATGGCAGTGTGTAACGTGCCATAGAGTGAAAAAACAAGCCTAAATGCCTTAACAGCACCAGATCCTGCCTGATCTTGGAAGCTAAGCAAGGTCAGAACTGGTTAGTACTTAGATGGGATACAGCCAATGACTTTCAGGTGCAGTAGGCTATTTTTCAGAGGAAGGCACTGGCAAAACCATCTCTGAGTACTCCTTGCTCAAGGAAACCCTATAAAATTCTTGGGGCTGCCATAAGTTGACAAATGAATTGAAGGCACATACACACACAGAAAGAGGTGTGACCTTTGGGACTATGGCAATTGAGCTGGGGCCTTCCTGCTCTTCAGGGCCTTCCTGCTTATTGGAGAACTCTGAGGCCAACTCTTTGAAGTCTGAGGCTAGCAAAGCCTCCCCAAGGACCAGGGGGTGGGGATGTGTCTTGGAGGAGAC
>NW_024829873.1:0-1425 GCF_019175285.1 Sceloporus undulatus
TTTTTTTTTTTGAACTGGATAATACAACAATGGAGATAATAGGGATAATTGTGTGAGGTCTATAATTCCCTGAAATAATATAAAGGGAGGGGAAAGTTTATCCAAGAATTTATTTAAATGTATTGTTGAAGCTGAGATAACAAGCTAGCTATTTCTAATTGTAATAGTACTTGTACAGAATTTTCTATTGGAATTTAGAAACATTAAAGTTGATAGCATTATCATATTCTGTCTGACACCATAACCTGCCTTATTTCTTTGTGCTATTTATTATTTACTAACTAACCTCTAAAGTTAAAAGATAAGCTGATTTAATATTTAATATTTGGTACACTATTGCTCCAAGTATACTGATTAGAGGAATGAAGGGAAAACATATACTCATAAGGTTCACAAGGTTTGATAATATATTTAAATCTTTTACTCTAAGGAAAGATCTGAAAAGATGGCAACAGTAGAAAAGGAACAATACAAACTCAAATACAAATTCCATCCCAAAAAAGAGGTTCAGTAGAGCACTCTATTAAAGTACCTGGCCCTAATATGTTAGTTGGATGAAATTAAAAAAATCCGACAAGAAATGAAAGAATTGAGGCAAGAAATGAAAGAGGATTTAAGAGAATCATGTCAAGAACTGAGAGAGGAGATTAAAGAAACCAGAACAGAAATTAGGAAGGACTTGAAAAAAACAACTGGATAACTTTGGTAGGACAATGGAAAAAATGACAACGGACATGATTAAAACCCAAAAAGAAGTAGAAAAAATAAAGGAGAGAACAAATCAACTTGAAAAAACATTGAAAGAGATACAACATCAACAGACTCAACTACAAACAAATGATTGGACAAATGAACTGAAATATTGAGACAGATGCATTAAGCTTCACGGAGTACCAGAGGAAAAATATGAAGACCTAATCAAAAGAATACTACCACCTTTAGGTCAATTTATCGGATATAACCTTGAAAGAATGGGGATTGAAATGGACAAAATATTCAGAATCAGTTCAGCGCAAGCAAAAGAATGTAAAGTACCTTGGGATATCATTATCTGTTATATAAGAACTATTACAAGGGACCAGATAATTCTCAAAAGCTACAAATCAAAACTGATGATTGAAAATAACGAGATTAAAATATTCAAAGATATTCCTCCCCAGATAATGCTGGGAAGACAAAATATAAATTTCTGATAGTTACTAAGAGACTTACAACTTGATTACAGATGGGAGAGAATTGAAGTACTGTCATAGGTTTATAAACAGAAGAGATACAAAACTGACAACCTAGAAAAAGCTAAAGAAATGGAACAAAGAATCAGAAAAGTTATGAAAGAGAAAGAGAAATCCTCAAATGATGAAGGAACAGAAGAACAAGATCAAAGAAAGGAATTGAAACCTGGTCTATAAAACTGACATTGGGGGG
>NW_024829874.1:0-567 GCF_019175285.1 Sceloporus undulatus
TTCTGGGAAGGGTAGAGTTCCTTTGTGTAGGGCTGATGGGAAGCCCTACCTCCTGTTATCCCTCAGAGGCAGAGATGGAGTTTACAATGGTGTAAACTGGACTCGTTCTATTGCAACTCACTTTTTGGTTGTTATCGTAGTCAAAATTCTGTTCCAAGCATGCAACAAACAAACCCCTCTGCAACCCACCTTGTAAACACTGAAGACCATGGTCATTTCTGTGTCAGAAACTGTGATGGGAGAATCAGCAAAGGTGCATTCTGCTATTTTCTTTTATCTGGGTGCAATGCAAGGACATCATAAAATCTATTATTATTATCATCTGCAGGGGAATCCTAAGGACCCCTCAAGAGGCCCCTATTAATGCTTGTCAAGTTTATCGCATGGGGCTTAAACCGCTCCTCAGCGCGTTCTAACGGGGGACAAGCGGGGGCGCGCACGGAATGCGATGGGCACCGGATGGGGCCCAAAACGCGACTTTATCGCATGGGGGGATGCCGCCACCGCCGCCGCGCGTTCCCATCGCGTCCCAATTCGGTTCCAGAGGGCGCCATTTCTGGGAACTGT
>NW_024829874.1:667-895 GCF_019175285.1 Sceloporus undulatus
GCCTTCTGGGAAGGGTAGAGTTCCTTTGTGTAGGGCTGATGGGAAGCCCTACCTCCTGTTATCCCTCAGAGGCAGAGATGGAGCCAGGAGCCTTCTGGGAAGGGTAGAGTTCCTTTGTGTAGGGCTGATGGGAAGCCCTACCTCCTGTTATCCCTCACAGGCAGAGATGGAGCCAGGAGCCTTCTGGGAAGGGTAGAGTTCCTTTGTGTAGGGCTGATGGGAAGCCCT
>NW_024829874.1:905-1425 GCF_019175285.1 Sceloporus undulatus
ACCTCCTGTTATCCCTCAGAGGCAGAGATGGAGTTTACAATGGTGTAAACTGGACTCGTTCTATTGCAACTCACTTTTTGGTTGTTATCGTAGTCAAAATTCTGTTCCAAGCATGCAACAAACAAACCCCTCTGCAACCCACCTTGTAAACACTGAAGACCATGGTCATTTCTGTGTCAGAAACTGTGATGGGAGAATCAGCAAAGGTGCATTCTGCTATTTTCTTTTATCTGGGTGCAATGCAAGGACATCATAAAATCTATTATTATTATCATCTGCAGGGGAATCCTAAGGACCCCTCAAGAGGCCCCTATTAATGCTTGTCAAGTTTATCGCATGGGGCTTAAACCGCTCCTCAGCGCGTTCTAACGGGGGACAAGCGGGGGCGCGCACGGAATGCGATGGGCACCGGATGGGGCCCAAAACGCGACTTTATCGCATGGGGGGATGCCGCCACCGCCGCCGCGCGTTCCCATCGCGTCCCAATTCGGTTCCAGAGGGCGCCATTTCTGGGAACTGT
>NW_024829875.1:0-971 GCF_019175285.1 Sceloporus undulatus
TAAATTCATTTAGATTAATAAGGTGTTCCTCTACTATCTCTTTACTTATTCTGTGCTGAAATTCCTCTTTTCTGTCCTCTGCTCCATTATCCTCAGGTTGAGCTCCCTTTTCCTTTTCTGAGAAGACTGAGGCAAAGAAGGTGTTGAGTAACTCTGCCTTTTCTCTGTCCTCTCTTAGCATTTTGCCATCTTCTCCATGCAGTGGCCCTACCGTTTTCTTCCTTTTGCTGCGGACATATCCAGAGAAGCCTTTTTTGTTGTTCTTAACCTCTCTAGCAAGCCTGACTTCATTCTGTGCTTTAGCTTTTCTGACTTTACCCAATAGCAACAATGCTTTAAAGAGGGTTTCAGCCAACGAATGCAATAAATTTAGTACATTTATTTAAATAATAATAATAATAATAATAATAATAATAATAATAATAATAAATGTATTTAAGCCTGAGGGCAGGGAACCGTCTGACTAAAAGATTGTATATACAGCGCTGTGTAAATTTACAGCGCTTTATAAATAAAGGTTAATAATAATATTTATAGCCCACCTGTCGCAAAGGATCGAGGCAGATTACAATCACAAAATACATTAATAACAGTATGAATACAATGTATATATATAAAAGATAAAACAGCACAAATTCCTTTCATACATAATTCATAAATAATAAAAATTAATAATACATAAATGCATAATACTGTACATAAAATACATAAATACATTTATTTAATAATAAATGATCAATTTATCACGTAATATCATACATTCCCTTCAGCGTCACGCATGCGCAGTGCTAATAATGTACAAACACCACAGCGCATTGCGCAACACAACGCGCGTGATCTTTATTGCCCGCTAGGAAGCAGCCCTTGTCCCTGGAATTGTGGGCAGTTGTAGTCCAAAAATAATAAGCCAAAAAAGGAAGTACCCCGTTCTACTCCCAGAATTTTCCCTTCCTCCAACACAAGTGATTTTT
>NW_024829875.1:996-1425 GCF_019175285.1 Sceloporus undulatus
TAAATTCATTTAGATTAATAAGGTGTTCCTCTACTATCTCTTTACTTATTCTGTGCTGAAATTCCTCTTTTCTGTCCTCTGCTCCATTATCCTCAGGTTGAGCTCCCTTTTCCTTTTCTGAGAAGACTGAGGCAAAGAAGGTGTTGAGTAACTCTGCCTTTTCTCTGTCCTCTCTTAGCATTTTGCCATCTTCTCCATGCAGTGGCCCTACCGTTTTCTTCCTTTTGCTGCGGACATATCCAGAGAAGCCTTTTTTGTTGTTCTTAACCTCTCTAGCAAGCCTGACTTCATTCTGTGCTTTAGCTTTTCTGACTTTACCCAATAGCAACAATGCTTTAAAGAGGGTTTCAGCCAACGAATGCAATAAATTTAGTACATTTATTTAAATAATAATAATAATAATAATAATAATAATAATAATAATAATAA
>NW_024829876.1:0-1425 GCF_019175285.1 Sceloporus undulatus
TGACTCGAAGCAGCTTTATTTTGGCCTGTCTGTAACAGGCCCTAGAATCATAGAGTTGGAAGAGACCACAAGGGACAACCAGTCCAACGCCCTGCCATGCAGGAACTCCCAATCAAAGCATCCCCGACAGGTAGCCATCCAGCCTATGACATCCCTTCAAATATTTAAACAGGGCTATCATATCACCTCTTATCCTTCTCTTCTCCAGACTAAACATATCTGGCTCCCTACAGCGTTCCTCATAGGGCACCGTTTCCAGACCCTTCACCATCTTAGTTGCCCTCCTTTGGGAATACTCCAGTTTCTCCACATGCTTTTTGAATTGTTGTGCCCAGAACTGGGCACAGTGTTCCAGGTGGGGCCTGACCAAAGCAGAATAGAGTGGCACTATTACTTCCCTTGATCTAGACACTATACTTCTATTGATGCAGCCTAAAATTGCATTGGCCACTGTTGACTGATGTTCAATTTATGGTCTACTTGGACTCCCAGATCCCTTTCACATGTAGTCTTATTCAGCCAGGTGTCCGCCATCCTATATCTGTGCATTTCATTTTTCTGTCCTAAGTGCAGTACCTTACATTTCTCCATGTTGAATTTAATTTTGGAATTACTGGCACAGTAATTGCACAGAGCACCTTGACATGAGAAACATGCAAAAGGAATTTATGTACTTCCTCAAAAAATGAAGTGAAGCTCTCAGGATGGTGCTCCAATATATCATACAGTGCACAGCCATGTGAAAATAATGTAGCAGCAGCATAAACAAGTACAAAGTGCTCACTCCAAACGTGGACTTGAGGTCATGTATACAGCAAGCCCTCATGTGGTGAATGGGGTGCAAGTTGCATGGATGCACTCCATTCAAACAAATGGGGCTCAATCTTATGCGGAATTTGCCTTATGTGGAGGGATCCTTAACAGATTCCCAATGTAAGGTAAGGGCACACTGTTGTACAAGAACATTGCTAGTTGGCCATATGGTTAAGTCAACAGAAAATGGTGGGTTGATTTGGGAGGCAGTAAATGCTAGTTTGAGTGACAGGTGAAGTTGTCCCAGACATATTCAAAGAGGCACTAGGATGGGCAATTCCAGAAAATTCAATCAATCAGCCATGTCCATGTATTAATATGGGGAGCTGACTGTATATTTAGAACATGTTATTGTCCAGTGAATCTCAGGCTGGATGAAGCAGATAATGTCAATGAGATACTTGAAAATGCCAAAATATTTTCCCATTCTTATACATTTATTATTTTACTACTTGGACAGCTAAAATGGAAAATGCAGAAGTAAACTGAAGGAATTAAAAACGGCATATCAATTATGTGGAAATAAAAATAGAGGGGAAATAATAATAATAATAATAATAATAATAATAATAATTTGTTTTATTTATATACCGCTATTCCAAAGATCATAGC
>NW_024829877.1:0-1425 GCF_019175285.1 Sceloporus undulatus
CAGCTCTCCCAAGTAATTTACATATGTCTGGAAGACAGCCAACTACAATAAAAAGGAAAATCTTAGTCTCTCGTTTGCCCCCAGATAAATGAATAAATTAATACACCCTAAAAGCATGTTCAGTCTGAAAGTACGATGCAGATTCATTCCTACTAGTTGTCCTTTCTCAAATGAAAACTGTAAATGGAAACTGTCAGACATTTAGAAATCTCCTTCAGAAATGAAATCTATTGTGGTTCAAGACTGTGGCTAATCAAGGTCAACTGTCTGTAACCCTGGAGGGATTTATTATTATTATTATTAAAAAAAGGAATCTAGGATGCAGCTTATGATTTTGTGAGTTAGGAGCTAAACAGACAGGCATAAAACACTGGCATCACTGTGGAGTGGGGGCATGGTGACTGTATGCTGCATGCCCTGACTCCACCCCAATGCAGGCATCACACCGCCCACCCAACTGCATGGAAGGCGGCATCATGTCATTTCTTTGATATAGTGTTTAGATCCACTACACCAAAGAAAAGCCACCACTGTGGCAATGGTGGCTTTCTGCCGCTCTAAAAAAGAGCGGCATTTTTCTGGTTCTTTTAAGACTGGCAAAGTGCTGGATTGGGCCTGTGGCGTGCAGTTTCAGTGGGACCAATCCAGCACTGAAAAGGGAGGCATCAAGCCACCACTTTGGGGACATCTGTTTTGCCCCATAGATTATTTTACTTGACATGTCATGTGGGTGCAAAGACCCTCTTTCAATGCCCATGAGGTTAGACTGGATAGATTTTCATTTTCTTCAAACTCATTAGTTCTCTAAGTTAAGAAAAGAAAATAAAAAGTCACTACTCAGGACCCTGTCATTATGGGTTTTTAAATTATTTTATTATACCAATAAAGCAAAGATACAACAGAGACTAGAGGTGGCTAAATGTTTGCACCATCTTCAACCTCCAGACTCTGAGAACAGCTTCTGGAAGGACACTCTACAACTCAATGCAAGGACTAGACCAACTCCAAATGATCACAGACCAATAACCAATGATCACTGAAGAGCATCACATCCTGTGATTATCGTTCTATTTGCTTTTGTTTCTCCATTTTTCCTTTTATTGCTTCCTTAGTTACACTGTAACATTTGACCTCTTACAAATAGATTGTCAACCATAACTAAGGATAATAACAGAAAATAGGTAAAAAGAAAAGAAAGAATCCTACATATGAATGATAAATCTGAAATGTCAGAACTATGCAAAACACTTGTCAGTAGTACTTTGTATGACAGAATGTAACAAACCTATGTTTCTCTACAAAGTGGGGCAGACTGGTAGACACCATTGGCCCATATACCTCAGAGATAGTCTACAAATTTTGCATTTTTAATAACTCCGATACTCTGGAACAATGAGAAAATAGACTGACCAGGAATGAGAGACT
>NW_024829878.1:0-1425 GCF_019175285.1 Sceloporus undulatus
AAGAGGTCAGCTATTTTAGATCTGATCCTAACCAACAAGGATGACTTGGTTAATGGGGTGCAAGTGGTGGGATCATTAGGTGGAAGTGACCATGTTCTCCTAGAGTTTGTTTTACAGTGAGAAAGGAGAAGCCAGACATAGTCAGACATGCATTCTAGACAATAGGAGAGCAGATTTCAGAAAATTTAGAGAAGTATTGAGGGTGATTCTGTTTTCAGAAATACTAAAATAAAAGGGAGTTCAGAACGGATGGGAGTTTCTCAAAAGTGAGATACTGAAGGCACAATTTCAAACAGTTCCAGTGAGAAAGAAAAATGGGAGTTGTCCCAAGAAACCAGGATGGATGACTAAGGAACTTTCAACTGAACTAAGTTTTAAACAGAACATGTATAAGAAATGGAAAAATGGGGAAATCACAAAAAAGGAATTCAAAGAAATACTAGGCATATGTAGGGGTAAAGTCAGAAAAGCTAAAGCGCAGAATGAACTCAGGCTTGCTAGAGAGGTTAAAAAGAATAAAAAGGGCTTTTTTGGATATGTCCGCAGCAAAAGGAAGAAGAAGGAAATGGTAGGTCCACTGCGTGGAGAAGATGGCAAAATGCTAACAGAAGACAGAGAAAAGGCAGAATTACTCAACACCTTCTTTGCTTCAGTCTTCTAAGAAAAGGCAAAGGGTGCTCAACCTGAAGAAAATGAAGCAGAATGGGGGAATTTCAGCACAGAATAAACAAAGAGATAGTACAGGAATACCTAGTTAATCTAAATAAATATAAGTCTCCAGGACCGGATGAACAACATCCAAGGGTATTAAAAGAATTGGCAAATGTAATATCGGAGCCATTGGCAATCATCTTTGAAAACTCTTGGGAAACAGGAGAAATCCCAGCAGACTGGAGGAGGGCAAACATTGTCCCCATCTTCAAAAAGGGGGAAAAAGAGGGATCTAAGAGTCAAAGTAGACCACAAGTTGAACATGAGTGAACAATGTGATGCGGCAGCTAAAAAAGCCAATGCAATTTTAGGCTGCATCAATAAAAGTATAGTATCTAGATCAAGAGAAGTAATAGTGCCACTGTATTCTGCTCTGGTCAGGCCCCACCTGGAATATTGTGTCCAGTTCTGGGCACCACAATTCAAAAAGGACATTGAGAAACTGGAGTGTGTCCAAAGGAGGGTGATTAAAATGGTGAAGGGTCTGGAAACCATGTCCTATGAGGAACGACTTAGGGAGCTGGGGATGTTTAGCCTGGAGAAAAGAAGGTTCAGAGGTGATATGATAGCCCTATTTAAATATTTGAAGGGATATCATATTGAGGAGAGAGCAAGCTTGTTTTCTGCTGCTCCAGAGAACAGGACCCGGAACAATGGATGCAAGCTGCAGGAAAAGAGATTCCACTTAAACATTAGGAGGAACTTCCAGACAGC
>NW_024829879.1:0-1425 GCF_019175285.1 Sceloporus undulatus
CTGCCCCATACTCTCAGAACATCTGGGAAGACTTTATTAGATTAGCCAAAGGTCAGGCTAAGAACAACTTCACACAGAGCGTGTATAGCCATGGCCACGAAGTTATGGAACAACTTGCCGGAGGAGATCCGTCTTATCACCACCTTGGATGCTTTCAAGAAAGCACTTAAGACGGATCCCTTCCAGCAGGCTTACCCACCCAACCTCTTGTAAAGAACTTAAAGAAAAATCCCACTTCTCATCGCAATTGTGCATTTTATACAATGTTTTTATTTGTCCCGAATTGAGTTTTAAGCAACTTGTTTTTTTACTGTGTGTAAAAAGATGCTATTGTTGTTTTGTGGCTATTTTACAGGTAAATACAAATAAAACCTATTATTATTATCTGTCTGGTTGGTGGCTGCCTCCCAATCCCCAAGACCCCTCTCCTTGCCCTTCCCAGAGGTCCCTTCCTCTCCGCACAGAGCCAGGCGATCCAGGCTTTGCTCCTGCCTTCCCTTCCTGACTCCCAGAGGCTTGATCCCCTTCCCTTTCTCCCTCCGATCTCCAACCTTCCCTCTTGCCCATCTGCACTGCTTTACCATTTAACCCTCAGCATCTCTTTCCTGCCTTTGTGTTTTTCACATTGCCTCCATCGCTCTATCACAGACACACATCCACAGAGTGTGATGCATAAAAGAGACACTTTGAGGTTCATTTCTTGAGAAAGGCAGGGCAATCAATATACAACTAATGCATTAGGAAAGGCAGAACAAGGGGTCTGGTACCTGGTTTTTGATATTAGTGATGGTCAAGTGCCAGGGATGAACATTAAAACAGCCTCTTCAGAGCCAAAAAAGGCTGGAAGAGGGGCTACAAAAGCCAGGAAACTTGCTCACGAATGGCATAAGGACCATTTGGGGGCAAAAAGCATTAATCTCCATGGCTCCTTCCCACAAAATTCCAGAATTGGCAGTTTAGGATTTGATATTAGAATCCTTACAAAGTGGAGAATAATAGTGCCTCACTAAAACTAGAAATCCCAAGATTCCACATGAAGTTGTTCTGACAATTACATTACGTGTAAAAGGGAACTAGGAATTGTAGTACAGCACAAGTTGAACATGTGTCAACAGTGTGATGCAGCAGCTAAAAAGGCCAATGTGATCCTAGGCTGTATCAATAGGAGTATAGTGTCAAGATCAAGGGAAGTAATAGTGCCACTCTATTATGTTTTAGTCAGGGCTCACTTGCAATAATCCTGTGTCCAGTTCTGGGCACCACAATTCAAACAGATGTCAAGAAGCTGGAGCATGTCCAGAGGAGGGAAACCAAAATGGTGAATGATCTGGAAACCATGCTCTCTGATGAATGACTTAGGAAGCTGGGTATGTTTAGCTTGGAGAAGAGAAGGTTAAGAGTGGATATGACAGCTCTGTTCAAGTA
>NW_024829880.1:0-529 GCF_019175285.1 Sceloporus undulatus
CTCATTTTCACAATTGCTATCCTACCTAATAAGGATAGTTGTAGCTTTGACCATTTTTCCAAATTCCTCTTTATGTCTTGCCAATTTGTTTTATAGTTATTGTCAAATAATTCGTTATTTTTTTTTGTAATCTGAATTCCCAAATATTTAACCTTTTTCTGTATTTATATCCCTGATTTTTCCTGTAGCTCTTTTTGTTTATTTTCTTTAATATTAAATGCAATTACAGTGGTACCTCGGGATACGAAATACCCAGGTTACGAATTTTTCAGGATACGAAAAAATCCCATAGGGATTTATTGTTTCGGGTTACGAAAGTTTTTTCGGGTTACGAAAAAACTCCGGCGCTATTTTAAATGGAGCCGCGGCGGAGCCGCGGCTTTTTCCCCCATTAGCGCCTATGGGTTTTCGGCTTACGAAGGCTTTTCGGGTTACGAAAGCGGCCGCGGAACGAATTATTTTCGTAACCCGAGGCACCACTGTACCACAAAAGTTAAACAGTCCTTAATTTTAATAAACTTTTCAAAAC
>NW_024829880.1:629-1425 GCF_019175285.1 Sceloporus undulatus
GGAGCCGCGGCGGAGCCGCGGCTTTTTCCCCCATTAGCGCCTATGGGTTTTCGGCTTACGAAGGCTTTTCGGGTTACGAAAGCGGCCGCGGAACGAATTATTTTCGTAACCCGAGGCACCACTGTATTGCCGATTTTTCTTTATAAATTTTTAGGCCTGCTAAATTTCCAAATTCATTTATTGTTTCTAGAATTCTAGTAACATTTTCAATTGGGTTTTCTGCTATTACCATTACGTCATCTGCAAACGCCCGAATCTTTATTTCCTTTCCTTTAATCCTAGCACCTTGTATCCTTTCTTCCTGTCTTATTCTATTACATAATATTTCTAAACACATTATAAATAGGAGGGGTGACAATGGACATCCTTGTCTTGTACCTTTATTATTTCTAAATTCTTTTGTTTTGACATTATTTATTATAAATTTTGCCTTTTGTTCTTTATATATCTCCTCTATCCATGATTGAACATTAATTCCAAAATCCAATTTTTTAAGTAATTTTAACAAGAAAACCCAATTCAAGTTATCAAAAGCCTTTTCTGCATCCAAAAATAGCATAGCTGCTTCCTTTCCTGGTTTTTTTCCATAGTATTCTATCAAATTTAATATTATCCTTATATTTTGCTTTGCCTGTCTATTTGGTAAGAAACCACATTGATCTTCCTTTATCCAGTCCTTTAGTACTTTTTAAATTCTTTCTGCTATTATAATTGTAAATATTTTATAATCTACGTTAAGAAGCGAAATAGGCCTATAATTCTGGGGATATCTCAAATCTTTCCCTTCTTTAGGGAT
>NW_024829881.1:0-1425 GCF_019175285.1 Sceloporus undulatus
CTTTTTGTACCGAGGACAGGCCATAAAATAAGATAGAGTCTTTGTGATAAAGTACAGTTAGATTCTTATCCATCTCCTTCCTGAAGTCTATTATCAAACTGTCAACAAAGAAAATAAAGGTGAGAAGGTTAATTTAAGAATTCCATTTGCCCAGCTTTCACTAAATAATTGCTAAAGTCAAGTAAGAGCTTTCGCTCTTATTCAAATGCTAATTAATGCCACATTAATGTCCCATTCTTTTCCCATACTTAGCAATACCCTTTCCCAAATCTCCTTTCTTTTCTTTCCATCTCTATTCTGTACCACACAAGATATCCTATCCAGCTCTCTGTACTCATTTACTTTAATCATCCAATTTTCCCATGATGGGATCTCCTTGGATTTCCATAATTTGGCTATTTCTACCCTGGCCGCAGTAACGAGATAGAGCGAAATTCTCCAAGACCTTGCCTCTTCACTATTCAGTATTGAAGTTATATTGAGGAGATACAACTTCGGGTCCATTTTAAATTGAATCTGCAGAATCCTTTGTATAGAATTATGAACCACCTTCCAATATTCCTTTATCTCTTTACAGCCCCACCACATATGATACAATGTCCCTTTTTGCTTGTTACATCTCCAGCACATCCCCTCGCTAGATTTAAACATTTTCTTTAACTTCCATGGAGTAGTGTACCATCTGTTCATAATCTTAAGGTGGTTTTCCTTCAAACTTTGTCCCACTGTGAATTTGTTGGTTCTCCTCCAAGCTTTCTGCCACTCCTCGTAGCTGATTGTCATGCCCAAATCTCTGGACCACTTGAGCATGTATTCCTTCACTGTACTTTGTTCTAACACTCTGCTCAATATTAATTTATAGAATTTCGCAATCTTGTTTTTGTCAGGTTGCCAGAAAATCTTATCCAATTTGTTGAATTCTGTTTCTATCCCATTCAATTTGGTATCAATTTTTAGTCTCTGATTAAGTTGAATGAAGTTAAACCATGTTAACTCAAATCCCTCCTCTATTAGGTTGTCCCTTTGCTTTATACTCATCTCTCCTTGGGTATTCACTTTTAACAAATTTTTGTAAGTTATCCACTTATCCTGTATGTGCCATCTCCCAAAAAAAGCTTCTTGAGGGGAAGTCCAAAGTGGCAAATGGAAATAAAAAAGTTTAAAGATCTTATTCCAGGTCCCCAGAAGCGATTTCCTAATCGGATGGTTATTGAAAGCTCGATTTTTTTTCTAGCTTCCCATAGCAAAGGAAAGCATGCCATCCAAACCTTAATTGTACCCCCTCCCAATCCAGTATTGATCGGTCGTCTAATTTGATCCAGGTTTGTAACCACATAAGGGAGCATGCCCAATAGTAAACTTTCAAATGTGGCAACCCGTAGCCTCCCCTTGTTTTGTCATCTTGTAGCACCTTCCAATTTATTC
>NW_024829882.1:0-1425 GCF_019175285.1 Sceloporus undulatus
CTCCTATTTTTAGTCCTTCATCTAAAGGGTATTTAGTCTGCTGTGGCAAAATGTGGCCCTGCCAGCATCATTGCAAAATGGTGAAGGGTCTGGAAATCATGCCCTATGAGGAACGACTTAGGGAGCTGGGGATGTTTAGCCTGGTGAAGAAAAGATTAAGAGGTGATATGATAGCCCTGTTTAAATACTTGAAGGGATGTCATATTGAGGAGGGAGCAAGCTTGTTTTCTGCTGCTCCAGAGACTAGGACCTGGAGCAATGGATGCAAGCTACAGGAAAAGAGATTCCACCTCAACATTAGGAGGAACCTCCTGACAGTAAGGGCTGTTTGACACTAGAACACACTCCCTCGGAAGGTGATAGAGTCTCCTTCTTTGGAGGTCTTTAAGCAGAGGCTGGATGGCCATCTGTTGGGGATGTTTTGATTGAGATTTCCTGCATGGCAGGCGTTTGGACTGGATGGCCCTTGTGGTCTCTTCTAGCTCTACGATTCTATGATTGCAGTTGTTGAAGACTGACACGAAAGGACTACTTTGGTCTGAGGCCTGAGGTGGTTCTCCCCTTGGCGTGTAAGAGCCAGTGCATGTTGGACTGGATCGGGTCTCTTCTAGGATGTCTGGCTAGTCGCTGTCTCTGAAGGGAGTTCATCCAACAGGGTTGTTGTGTTGATAAAGTGGAGTGAGGAGACCTGAATGCCTAGGAAAAAAGGATTGTATAAACAAAAATCTAGTAATTAATGTTGGCCAAATGGCCGTAATAAAGTTATTATTATTATTGTAATTAATAACTCTGTCTCATGTATGCATATGTTCTGGAAACATATTGTTGCATTAGACATGGCCTTCTTAGTGGACTGTTTACAAGTGTTCAGGTCTTTGCACCTCCTCCCAGATGTATATGTGTATCTCTGTCAAAGCAAGGTAATACTCCGTCTCAGCTGGCACCTGGCTTCTGCAGTTAGCCAGAGCAAGCATACTTCCCAATCTTTCTTGCAAATAGATGGTTATCTTTAACTGAACAGGTCTCATTTGTGAGTCTGAATTACCAATTCTGTCACCTTTCCATCTCCCTGTCCAATGTAGAATAGACATACTGGTGATGGCACACATGTTCTGCACGCATAAAGTCTCAGGCTAAAATCCTGGCATCTTCAGTAAAATGTAATCATGGGTAGCAGGGCACAATAGCTGCTAGAGAATCGCTGCAAAGTAGTCTGCAGATATAGGTCTAACAGCTAGCTTCATATATGTCTGTAGCCCTATTTGGGCACTCCTCTACTTGCTTTGCATGTAGCTTGGCTACTTCTTACAGCATCTTGTTACAGCAGCCTTGTATACATTGCTACTGTCTGCACCAAACAGATCTTTGTGCATAGAGATATGGATGTGTAGGCCTTTGTATGAGCCCAGACTCTGTGCTGTCTTC
>NW_024829883.1:0-1425 GCF_019175285.1 Sceloporus undulatus
GGAGGAGGAGAGAGAAACCGGGACATTTTTAAAAGCCCCTGAAAAAAATGGTTTGACAGGGGATTAACCAGGACTGTCTCTGCCAAATTCCGACAGTATTTTCTTTGCTTCCTTTCATAAATTGGCCCAGCAGTGACACAGATGAAGCTAATAGGATAGTGACTCACCAAAGAGTTGTTGTACTTCGGCAGCCTCTTTCTGTTGGAGCCCAACTCCCTCCGCTTGGCCTCTGTGCCAGCCATCAGGTGGGCAGGGGTCCTGGTGGCCCTGCACTTGGTCACTTCCAGCAAGAGAGGCCCCAAAGCCGTGTACAAGGAGACCGAGATGAAGGTCCTGAGAAAAGGGACCAGGGTTAGGATTGGCTTGACAAGAAACCCTGCAGCACTCAAGGACACAGAGAACAGCATCCTCCTGGTGACATACGCAGGTGACATATGCCTCCTTTGGGCCGATGCAGAGGTGGGCATCCCCTTCCTCCCTCTGCACCAAACAAAGCCCCCTGGAGCTAGCATAGTTTCACTGCAGCTCCCCTAAACAACAGATACTCCATGCCTTCTTGGAGTGGAGGGGGATTAGGGGATGGGGAATTAGAGAGGGCCCTGGTTATGTCCCTGTAACTAGATGTGAAATGAGTGTATCATTTGTTGAAACCTCCTGACCTCCCCAGTGACCCTCAGAGGAAGATGTCTTCATGTTGCTTCTCACTACATAAACACAGCTGGATGCTTCCCTTAAACCTCACACCCAACAGTCTCACTAGGCATGGAATGGCAATGCGGGATTGCTTCCATAACTCTATGGTAAGACCTGTGTCAGTGAATGGCCAGTTTTCGCCTGATTCCACCTGAAGCAACACTGGAGAGGGTTCTGCTGGGTCAGGTTGTCTGGCCTGGTGGTTCCTCATTCTCCCAATGACTCTCTTTCTCAGCTGCAACTTTTCCACACAATTCTGGACTGAAACATTTAAACAAAGGTCCTCTTTCAGTTTCAGGGATAAAGACCTACCTTCAGTACAAAGACCCTGATTCCTGCAGCCCCAAAAAGGCCTCTTCTGCAGTCCTTTATGGCCGGAGCTTCCCTGGGTCAGAGGCCGTCTCCTCAGCCGTAGAAAAGGGTTGCTCTGAGTGCGAAGGAGGAGGAGGTCCACAGGGCTGAGGGAGGGAAAGCAATGGGGAAAAGGTCAGTTCCAATGGCCATGGAGGGCAGAAGGTGACAATGCCTAGGAAACTCCCCTGAGTCCCAGCCGTAGGAATAAGTGGCAGGAGTGAGTCCAGGGGGCTGAGGGGGTCTCCTTTCCTAAAGGGGGGAGGCAAGGACCAGTGGACCCTCCCCAGCTAGGGCCCAAAGGGAGAGTCTATTTCCCAACTCTCTCTCTCAGCCCCCAAAGCCCAGCCTCTCCACTGGCCCCGAGTCCCAGCCTCCCCT
>NW_024829884.1:0-1425 GCF_019175285.1 Sceloporus undulatus
TCCTCTTCCTCCTCAGGTCCTTCTTCTAAGCCTTCCTCCGCTTCCTCAGGCCCTTCCTGTAAGTCCTTCCTCTTCCTCTCCTTCTCCTCCTCAGGCCCTTCCTCCAAGCCTTCCTCCTCATCTTCCTCTAAGCCTTCCTCCTCCTTTTCCTCCCAGACTTTGGGGGAGAATTGTGTGCCTTCAATTCCTTTCTGGGGATCCTAAGGCAACACTGTCACAGGACTTTCTTTGTAGGTTTTGTCGAAGGGGGTTTGCCATTGCCATCCTTTGAGGCTGAGAGAGTGTGCCTTGGGGGCTGGGGGTGTGCTGCGTGCCTTGAACCCGTGTCTAATGACCCTATTCCCAGGGTTTCCTTGCCTCCAGGTCTGCCTTCCACTTTGCCCTTTGTCTTCCTCTGAGGCTGAGAGAGTGTCTACTGCCCAAGGTTCCCCCGCAGTGGGTTTCATGGCGCAGAATTAATGCCATTTCCATCACGTAGATGTGTGTGTGTGTGTGTTGTCCGCCTTCCTCTGAGGCTGAGAGAGTGTGACTTACCCAAGGTCACCCATTTTATATAATGGGACTTGAGCACCCATGGATTTTGCTATCCAATCCAAATCCCAAAGGATACCAAGGGCCCATTATTTTTTCCATCCTTTTTTTTGCAAACAGCAAAGCAGCCCTCCTCCCGACCACCATCTTGAGGGCGAGAGAAGCCTGGCCTGAAGACAAAGAGCCCTCCTCCTGACCACCATCTTGAGGGCGAGAGAAGCCTGGCCTGAAGACAAAGAGCCCTCCTGTAACAGGTGTTTTTCCTTGCCCTTTTTACACGTGGCAGTAAAGATACGATACATCAGGGCCTGGCATTGAGCTTCCAGTTTTCATGCATGATCTTCAGACAGGAGATGAGGCTGCCTCTTCTCCATTTTGGAGGGAGCCCAATTCCAGGAAAGAGGAAAGGGCTCTGTGCAAACATCCAGATCAGATGTGAGAGCAGTAGCTTATTATAATTTACGAGGCTTAGTTAATTGGTTTCTTCTACTAGAAAAATTGCAGGGGTCTATGGATTGGTTTAGTTTCTTGCTTTCTCTCAGTTGTGGTGGTATAAGGGCTCATTACTATACTCTGCATTCGCCATCTGGCTAGAAAGAAGGAGGCTAAATTAAATGCCTTTTATCCTTAGGTTTTTGTGGATTTTTTGGGCTATATGGCCACGTTCTAGAAGAGTTTCTTCCTGACGTTTCATCAGCATCTGTGGCTGGAATCTCTCAAGATGCCAGACTCAGATGCTGGCGAAACATCAGAAGAAACTCTTCTAGAACGTGGCCATAGCCTGAAAAACCCACAAAAAGCTATGGAAGCCGGCCATGAAAGCCTTCGACTTCACGCTTTTTATCCTGTCTCTCCAAGCAAGTGAGAAAGAATAATTCTCTCATTTCCCCTTGA
>NW_024829885.1:0-1425 GCF_019175285.1 Sceloporus undulatus
TGTAAAGCTATGTGTTTCCCTCCATGCCGCCGTTTGCCAGTCTTGGTAATCTAATGGATGGCCTTTATCTTGTGCCCAACGAATCATACTTTCCTTTATCATTTCTTCTTCCAACTCTCTCTCCAATTTCCTTTTTCTCCGGTTTCCATCAGAGCTCATCGAGGTGATTGTCTTTTAGACACTTATCCCTTTATTTTTGTCATCATCCTTAAATTTCTCTTTTATCTGTGAACCAGTTTATGTTTTCCCCCTCATTTGAAAGCTCTCCTTCCTTCCTCTCCTTTTAGTAAGTCCTTCTATGTTGGCCATTTGTCCTCCTTATTGTTCTTACTCTTAAAGGCTTCTTGTGTTGATATCCATTTTGGAGAATTAACATAATATTTCTTTTTAATTTTATTCCAAGTTTTCAAGAGGCGTTTATTAAATTCTATGTAATTTACTTGATCTTCGTAAAATAAGTAAGCATGCCAACCCTGTTTTAATCCTATTCCTTCTAGATCTAATAGATCTTTGTTTCCCAATGTTATCCACTCACTCCTGGATCCATTTCAGGTTGCATGCCCAGATACACAGGTTCAGCTCCTTGCTGTCCTTTAACGTCTCCCATTTAATTCGTGGTTTACTCCCTTCCCAGATAAATTTCTTAAGATCTTGGGTCCAACCTTCTAGAATCTTAACTTCTGAAATTACTGGTAAATTTGAAAACAGAAACATAATGTTATCAGAGAAATCCTTCCTAATATAGATAAGTTCATTTTGTTCCACTTGATCAAATTTTCCTGAATCTCCTTCCAACATTTTTTATAATGATTCTCAAAAACTTTTGCATTATTCTTTTGTAACCAAATACCCAAATATTTGACTTCATTTGTTTCTTCTTCTATTCCCACCATATTTTTAACAAGTAAATTTGTCTTTTCTTTATTTATCTTAAAGCCTGAGAAAATCATCTAACTCCTTCATAAGGCTCTCTATTCCTTTCGAAGGATCATCTAATATTATTGCCAAAATCTTTCTTTCCTTTCCTCTCACACTATTTCCTCTTATTTGCTCATTGTTTTTATTGCATTTATCAGTATTCCTGCCGCCATGATAAACAATGTCTTACTCCTTTATTAATTTTAAATTTCCCCGTGATATTTCCGTTAATATTTAATTGAGCAGTTTGGTTTCTATAAATCTGGTTAATATTGTCAATAAATACTTCTCCTAAGTCCATTCCCTTCATTACTTCCATCATAAATGTCCATCGCATGTTATCAAATGCCTTCTCGGCATCCATGAACAGTAAGGCTAGTTTTCTCTGTTGTTTGATGTTATAATATTCTAGTATGTTAATTATTGTTCTAATATTATTCGTTTGATATCTACCCGGTAAGAATACTGCCCTGTAGGAATACATAGAGTCCTAGAGATGGAAGGGAC
>NW_024829886.1:0-1425 GCF_019175285.1 Sceloporus undulatus
TGTGTGTGTGTGTGTGTGTGTGTGCATCTGTAAATACCCTAAAGGCACCAGATCCTTTCTGATCTTGGAAGCTAAGCAGGGCCATCCCTGGTCAGTACTTGGAGGGAAGACCACCAATGAATCCCAGGTGATTTAGGCTCTATGTCAGAGGAAGGAACTGGCAAAACCACCTCTGAGGATGCATTGCCTAAGAAAACCCTATCAAATTCATGGGGTCTCCACAAGTCAACAAGCGCATTAAAGGCACATACACACACGTATCAATTAGCCAATGTGATTTTAGGCTGTTTGATGCCCTCTTTTACCCTCTTTGGACAGGGCACATTTCTTTGTGTTAGGATTTGCCCCAGCTTTTAACACTATGAATTAAGGACAGCCTTCCGCATCCCTCCATCATTTGGTTTTGTTAGCGATACAAGCTATATCCCGTCCTAATGCTCCCGGTATGAAGGAGGAAGCAACTGGGATACAATTAAATGGAAATGTGACACAAGAAAAGAATATTCTCACCGTAATCATTTCCTCTCCTTCTCACGACTTTGAACATATTATCTCTTCTGTTCCCACCTGCAGCCATTCTTGTGCTAAGATTACTGTGGTCAAAGGCAAAAGGGTGGCACTATTGCACTTTTCTTACACTAACGCTCCTGAAATGTGTCAATTATCATTATCATCATCGTCATCATTATCATTCCTGCCTCTCCCTATGGTTCAAGGTAGGGAACATCAGATTAAACTAAACTACAGCAACAAATAGATATATAACACAGTTAAAAACATTATCTAAATAAAATGAAAGACAAATGGGAGAGCCAAATAATGCAGTGCCTATACCAGGGGTAGGCAACCTGCGGCCCGGGGGCCGGATGCGGGCCGGCGAGGCCTTGGGATCGGCCCCAGCCCGGTCCTGCCACCGATTGCCGCCGGGGCCTTTGGCGTCTTGCGCAAGGGGCATGGTGGGGCAATTGTCTAAAGAAGCCTCAGAAACATGCATTTATCTTAACATTTTTTTAAAAATCAGCAAATTTTTCGTGTGTCCTCCATTTTTTATTTAAAAAGTGCCCTCCATTTGAAAATTTTGTCCTACATTTGTCCCGGTTTATTTATTTCTTGAATTTTTTTTAATTATTTATTTATTTATTTATTGGCTTCGGCCCCCCAGTTGTCTGAGGGACAGCAACCCGGCCCCCGGCTCAAAAGGGTTGCCTACCCCTGGCCTATACTCTAGAGTAATGGTAGGATCTAGGCCTACAGATTAGGACAGGGATTTCGTCTTTGCAAATTTGGATATGAACTCACCTGATGTCTGCTTCCCAGTTCATTGTGTAGGGAGTTTGGTCATGCTGGCTGGAGGATCCTGGGAATTATAACACAAAATGATAATTTGCCCAAGCTTTAACAGAGATCAGAACTAAGGCTGCTGCC
>NW_024829887.1:0-1425 GCF_019175285.1 Sceloporus undulatus
CTGGTCTTGCCAATGAGATGTTGAAAATGTGTGTTTTTGTAGTTTTTACAAATGACTGGATTCAAAATTTCAACCCTAAAAAAATGTCACACAAGGGAGAGCGGAGGTACCCTGGTATAGTTTATGAGGAGGATATAGTGAAGAAAACAAGCTGGGATCAGTCAGGACTAAAATTCCTATAGCTGAGAGGGGGGTTATGGGACGTCTAGTCCAAAACTTTGCCAAGCTCTAAATTGCCTCTCTCTCTCTCTCTCTCTCTCTCTCTCTCTCTCTCTCTCCCTCCCTCCCTCCCTCCATCTCCCTTCCCCTCTCTCCCTCTTTTCAGAGCATAGTATAATACACTGAACTCACTGGAGGATATAAATGTGAGGCACATTAGTGTCCCATTAAATATACAGCTTTTCTCTTTTTTAAGCCATTTGGAGCAACTTTTGGACCATTGTGTTACTTTAGAATAATATATGGTCCTCCAGCTATTGTTGTATTGCAAGTTCCAGAAGCCTATAGCTGGTATAGTCAGTGCTGAGGAATGCTGGGAGCTGCAGTCCAATGACATCTGGATCTTGAAAGCTATGCAGGGTCAGTCAGATGTACTTGGATGGGAGACTGCCAGGGAATACCAGGTGCTGTGGGGAATGCTGAAAATTGCAGTTCAGAACCATGTGGGGACACATAATCCTCCCCACCAACATAGAGGATGAAATTGATCAGAAATCTGTGGGAAACTGTAGTTGCTTCAGTTCTGGAATTAATACTTAGAAAGTTTCCTAGTTATTCTGGAATTTAAGTGGGGCTGAATCCAAGTGATAACAAGCAAGATGAACAGTATTCCTCTAATGCTTGGTTTAGTTACACATATAAAAGAATGGCTGAAACTAGTGGGATGTTTTAGTCATGATTAATTGAAGGCCCATAGTTTTCTACCATCATTTTCTTTCAAGGTAAACTGTAAAAGAAAAATGCATAACATTAAACACCAAATTAAAAAAAAATGTTGTTTTTGAAGTTAACTGCCTTTCAGTTAGCCTCAACTCATGGTTACCGTGTGGATGAGACATTTCCAAGCTCCCTTGTCCTCCACTCCACTGTTATATGTCTTTGCTTTTTAGAATCTTATCTAATTCTTTCATAGCTGCCATTCCCACCCATAATAATCTTCTTATTTCTTGTAAGCCCCGGAGGCTGCAGTCTCAGTTCTGATTGTTGTTTGATCCTACTTATGGGAACTATTTAACTATTAACTAAATAGAACAGCATTTGGAGAAACAGATTGGTTGCCAATGGCTAAAGGGGTCAGGCAAGGGTGCATTCTATCACCATACTTGTGTCAGGGATGATGGGAGTTGTAGCTCTTCACCTCTGGCTCTAACTCACCACCTTGTTATGCAGCGGAGCTGACCAGCTTTGGTCAGTGGTTAATGCTTT
>NW_024829888.1:0-1425 GCF_019175285.1 Sceloporus undulatus
AAAAATTCGTAACCCGGCGCATTCGTATCCCGGGGTACCACTGTACAACAAAAATCTATAAATGTATAGGTTTATGAGTGAAGATTGCAGCCTTGATTATGCTCATTTTTGGGAAGTGAAGATCTATGTAAATTCATTACATAAACACATTGAAACAAATACCTCACAAAGCTCTAGTAGACAACACGTACACACACAGTCCCCACACAAAGGACTCAGTGGCGCTCTGTGTGTCTGGGGTCTGGAAATCTCATTTCCACCTTCTGGGAAGACAATGCTGCCAGAGACTGAATTAGGGGCTTTATGCCTGCAAAGCATGGGTTCACTCTCTCAGCTGCAACCCTTCCACACAATCCTGGACTGAAGCATTTAAACAAAGGTCCTCTTTCAGCTCCAGAAATAAAGGCCTACCTTCAGTACAAAGACCCTGATTCTTGCAGCCCCAGAAAGGCCTCTTCTGCAGTCTTTTGTGGCTGAAGCTTCCCTGGGTTAGAGGCCATCTCCTCAGCCGTAGAGAAGGGTTGCTCTGAGTGCGAAGGAGGAGGAGGTCCACAGGGCTGAGGGAGGGAAGGCAATGGGGAAAGGTCAGTGCCAATGGCCATGTAGGGCAGAAGGTGACAATGCCTAGGAAACTCCTCTGATTCCCAGTCATTCTAGGAATGAGTGGAAGGAGTGAGTACAGGGGGCTGAGGGGGTCTCCTTTCCCAAAGGGGAAGGTAAGGACCAGTGGGACCCTCCTCAGCTAGGGCCCAAAGGGAGGGTCTCTTTCCCACCTCTCTCTCCCAGCCTCCAAAGCCCACACTCCTCATTGGCCCCGAGTCCTTGCCTCCCCTTCCTCAGACCCCCACAGGCCCCTTCCTTCCTTCCTTCCTTCCTTCCTTCCTTCCTTGTACCAAAATGAAATGCCAGAGGCAGAAAGGGACACACTGCCTTCCTTTTGGCCCAAGAAGCCTGGCCTCCTTCTCATCCTGGAGCCTCAGGGAGAGAAAGAGAGGCCTCTGTTCAACCAAGGCCTCAGAGAAGGTTCTGAAACATTATTCCCCACAGTCACACACAGCACAAAATGGCCACCAGAACACAAAATGGCCGCCTCTGCCTCAGCGCTTGGCAGATGGCAGTTTGAGGCATTCAGGGGAGAGAGAGAGACTGAGGGAAGAGTGGAAGGGGGTCCTGGAGGGAGGGGGTCTTGAGAGATAGAGAGCCTTCCTGAGATATTCGGGGTTTGCTTCCTAACAAAGAGGTTTCTGGCCTCATAAAGGATTTGGGGCACACTCGATCTGAAAGGCAGTAATAGCCTTTTCTCTTGCCAAAGGGATTTACAATGTATTTTCTGAACTTGATCTCCCAGCATCAACATGGCCAGAAATAGGAGGGGGCGCTGCCTTGCAGGAATGCCCCTCCAATTCCTCTGAACCAAGTACTACA
>NW_024829889.1:0-1425 GCF_019175285.1 Sceloporus undulatus
TTCGGGTTACGAAAGCGGCCGCGGAACGAATTAATTTCGTAACCCGAGGCACCACTGTACATAGAAAAGCTAATATAATCTCAACTAAATATATGTCTCAAGAGCATCAAAGATACTCTGGAGGCATGACAATCCCACTTATTTGAAAATGAATATCCAAACCTAACACAGAGAACTGTGTCCTGAACATGTGTATCAAATTATTTACACTACATCCATGTTCAGAAGAGTGAGTGTATTACACACAAACTTTAAAAGGTTGATAAATTGTTATCTTAAACCAGTGGTTCCCAACCTGTGGGTCGGGACCCCTTTGGGGGTCGCCAGACCCTTTCACAGGGGTCGCCTAGGACCAGCAGTGAGGCAGTGTGTGCAGTGAGGCAGTGTGTGTGTGTGTGGGGGGAGCCTAGAGCCGCCTCTCAGTCAGGACTGAGAGGGAGGCAGAAGGGGCTTTTCGGGGCCAGGAGGAGGAGGCGTTGCCTGGGAGCAGAGCCTCTTGTCGGCCGTTTGGCCCTTTGGGGCATGCAGTGGAAGGGAGGAAGCTGCAATGATGAGGAAAAGCAGGGGCTCCTCCCTCCTCCTCTTCTTCTACTTACAGAGCAGCCTCAGCCCAGGTGAGCTCCTCATTCACCCTCCCATGCTTCTCTCTCTCTCTCTCTCTCTCACACACACACACACAGCACTTTGAGATCCCTTTAACTGCCCTGGCTCAGTGCTCTGGAACTCTGGTGTCTGTGAGGCATTTAGCCCTCTCTGTCAGAGAGCTCTGGTGCCACAATAAACTACAATTCCCAGGATTCCATAGCACTGAGCCCTGGCAGTCCAAGCAGTGTGTTTTGGACACAGATATCCTCCTTTTGTGAGTTAATGAATGAATCCAGTCCCTAGCCTTTCTATCTCTCACACACACTGCAGGAGTAATAACCCACTTTGAGACTGCTTTAACTCAATGGTAGGGAATCCTGGGAATGCTAGTGTTTGGGAGACATTGAGACTTCTCAGTCAGAGATGGCTCTGAGGCCACAATAGACTACAATTCCCAGGATTCCCCAGCACTGAGCAGTCTCAAACTGGACCATTTCCTCAGTGTGGATGCACCTGGTGAGGAATTCTGGGCACTGCAGTTCAACTACGTTTGGAGGGTTATGGGACTCCCTGTCAGAGATAGTTCTGGGGCCACAGTGTACTACAGTTCCCAGCATTCCCCAGTACTAACCCAGAACAGTTAAATCACTCTCGAACTGGGTTCTTTCCTCAGTGTGGATGCAGCTTTGGTGAGGAACTCTGGGCATTTCAGTCCAGCTATGTTTTATTTCTGCAGTGCATTTTAAACCAGAGACAAGGTGATCAGACATCCTCCTCCTTTTCCAGGATATGTCCTCTTCGGTCAAATTTCAAAATGTCCTCATTTGGATCATGGCTAAG
>NW_024829890.1:0-1425 GCF_019175285.1 Sceloporus undulatus
CCAGTTAAATTGACCAACATATATACAGGAGTTAATAACAAATACAGTGTGTGTGTGTGTGTGTGTGTATGGTGGAAGTGTTAAAAAGATTGGATCCATATTAATTCACAAATGCAGAAAATACTGAAATTAAAATTATCAGATGACCCAGAACCCTTTGTTAGAAATTTTTGAGGAAAACTAAACAATAGAAAAAGAACATGGAAATATTATTTGGTATATGGTATTGGCAGCTAGATCAGACTATGCAAAATATTGGAAATGTCCAAAATTCCAAATATTGATGGATGGTTCAAAAAGAGATGGAATTTGCAGAGATAGAGAAAATGACACCTCTGATGAGAGAGAGAAAAATCTATAAATTTTTTTAACAACAAGAAAAAAATATTTATCTGTATACAGCAGAAGGAGAGTGATAGAATAGTAGTAGATTTTAGTAACTGATGTTAGATAAAGGTAACTACTATGTTATGTGATGGAACACCACTCATGGGGAGTCCTGTCAATATGTCAATTTGAAACTATTTCAGAAGTAAGATTTGAGCCTTCCTATCCGGCTGGAACATTGCAGGGAATTAAACAATTATAGAACTTAATGTGATTCTTAATAAAATGCTAAAGAATAGGGCAGCATTGGGGGTGGGGGTAATTTTTTTGGGTTGCCACTCCCAGCATCCCTCAGGCCATGCTGTCTGGGGATTCTGGGAACTGTAGTCTATAAAGTAATTTTTCCAAATTCTGAGACAGGGTGAGGTTGATGGTTAGACTTTAACAAAGAAATAGACATGGTCAGTGCCCTTACAAGTTCTTTCCTTTTTTCCTTCTTTCTTCCGTGGGTCATAATCCCTAGTGAATGTAGACAACAGCTGGGTAACTACTTTGAATGATTCTTGGCTGGCCGGCCCTCAGCTGTGTCTGGCACCAGCTGATGGTTGGCTTAGCAGCACTTTTTTTCCTCCATTGTTGGTGAGCAAAAGTATGGGCTTGGGGCAGGGGGCAGAAGTTGAATATATGATTTTCTGTGCCAAGAAATACTACTCACTCACCCAGATTCCAGAGAACAGGATTTCCAGCAGCTTGACAGGATGTTAGGAAGAGTGCCGCACAGTTGGTTGCCTTTCCTAAAAGGAATATAGGAATTAATAAAGTAAAGAAGGAAATGCCACTGAGAATCTATATGAAGTGTATACTGTCTGCCACACAAAAAAAATCCCAACTTAATGGGCAAGCACCCAGGGGTCTGATTTCCCATCCCTAGGATCCACCAGGGCTCACACAGAACTTTGCTCCATATGCTACCACTTGAAAGCAAAGTGGTGGTGACTGTGACTTCTTTAAATATTAGGATCAGCTTATGCTGATGATTTGGTCATGACCTTGGCAAATCCAATTGATCAGATAAATGAAGTGAATAAAGTTTTAGAC
>NW_024829891.1:0-1425 GCF_019175285.1 Sceloporus undulatus
CAGTTCTTTTAATATCTTTGGATGAAGTTCATCTCCCCTCCTCCCCCTGTCTCATTACCCATCAGTTGTACTGCAACAAATTATTATAATTTGATTATCATTTCTGAAAGTGCAGCAATAAAAAAGCTTGTCATATCTGAAGTTAATGATCAAAATGTTAACAGAAAATAAAATGATAATCATGAGGATAATCAGTGGGAAGAATGTGTCTAAATTAAGATGCTGGTCAACAGAATGCAGAACTGACATTTCAAAAGGTTATGTTTGCTTGTAATAAAACAAATTGCAGATCTTTGTGTACACAGTTGTCAATTAAGCTTGCATATACAGCTCTCTTTGGTACATTTATTTTTATTTAATGACTCCTGATTGTGGCTGCAAATATATATTATTAATGTTTCATAAATCCTGCAACTTGAGCCAAGTAACAGTTTGAAATCCCAAATTAGCAAAGGTGTTATGTAAGAATGCAACTAAATATGTAGTAGGAAGGTGTATTTCAAGGGGAGGACAAAATCTATTACACATTCATTGTTGGACTTGGCTTTCAGTTCTTCAGTCTTCTATCTGAAGCTCGCTTTGTTCCCCATCCATGCCCTCTTCCCTTAGCTTCCTTTCTTGAACCTGTGTTTGCTTAAGCTATGTACAGAGACCTTCCCAGTTACCCCTTTTCTGGCCTAAACCTGACAGAAACAATTCCATTTCAAACTCTCTCACTCTCTGTCATTGTTACTTTGTTTTTCTCTAAATTAACAATACAACTTTAGTAGAGCTTCGATGTGCTCAACATCAAATGATGCATAAAACATATTTAATTCCACTTCCTTTGATTGTAAATCTTGGAACTGGATACTAGTTATTTAATTTTGGCACTCCAGAGCATTCTCTGCAGTTAAATCTGGTTTCTGTCCCTTACAAATCCGGAAATTCAGGTTACTGTTTTGCAGCTCCATTTTACACACCTGTAGTATCACCAGATGTTTTCATTTAATGTGAATGTGGAGGTCAAATAATATGATTCTCCTTTTGCAGCTGGTCACAACTGATTGCATAAGTATCTAACATAAAGACATTTCTGGTCATCAAGGCTAGAAGTTTCTTCTTCCTCTTGACGAAAAACAGAAAGTGACCATCAGCTCATAGACATACTCAATTCAGCCAGGTCAACTAGACATCATACGATATATCACTATGGAGATTATCACATGCGGCATTTCCATCGCCCAAATGCAGCACTTCCATCACCCAAACATCATCAAAATGGGGTGGAAGCATCACCAGTGTGATCATGCCTGGTGCTTCTTGTGAGACTCTGGAAATACTCTGACCAAAGATCCACAACAAACTTCAGATGATACAGAAAATTTATTGACAGAAATGGAAACAAAGTATTCTTGCCACGTCTTTGCCAAAACTGAGGGTCCC
>NW_024829892.1:0-1074 GCF_019175285.1 Sceloporus undulatus
TAGTATTTTGAAACGGCCCTTGGGCTACTCAATAAATTGTATTGTATTGTATTGAATTACTAGTCCACTTGGTTAAAGACACTTCTTCTGAACTGAAAGACTTGCAGCTTATTTTGAGTAAAGCCATGGAAGACCAATTTACAAAACAAACAAACAAACATTTCTAGTCTTTCTGCTCCTGAAACAATGCAGGTTTCATTGATGTATGGCCCTGGTGTCTGCTGAAGCTTGTCTTTTCCTGACACCAAATAAGCATGTACACATATGTATGCATCTATAATATGTGCAACAGACAGAGAAGGAAAATTAGAATTTCTGCTTCATAGTATATGGTTCCTGTCTTCTCTTTGGCTGATTGGTAACCTTTTGCATTTGACATATACTGGGAAAGAGAAGCTTTTTACATGTCTGCATGAGGGAGGGAGGGAGGGAGGGAGGGAGAAGGTTGCCTTTCAAATTTACCTTGTTTTTCACACTTCATTCCATCTTATACCCACCAGGAGTAAGGCTTACTGAACTCAATGATAATTGCTTCTGAGTATGGAACTGCACTGTTCATTGCCCCCCCCCCACTTATATATATATAGGAGGCAACTGTACGTCAAACCTGGAAAACCTTCTGCATATGTTGAGACAAATTATCCTCAGTTCCATTTTTGAACACTGAAGCCAGGTCCTTTCTCACAGGGAAAGTTACCTTGGAGAAGTTTTAATTAGTTCTGATGTTATTTTTATGGGATTTTCATGACCCAGGAGAGTTCTGGACACAGACATGGAGGCTAAGGAGCTAGAGAAAAAGACTGTACCAGCTATCTGATGCCCATGCCAGCCAAACCTGAGCCAGTTAGACCTAACATACTGGAGTTGACCACTCCCAACACTTCTTAATTTCAGTTCTCCATGCCCATGACAACCTTGGTACATTCTGAGACTGAATACTGGGACCAGGCACCCACATTCAGGGGGTTCACCATCCTGGGATCTGATATACGAACACCAACAGCATGCCAAGCAATATTTCTTGAAGAAGTGACAAAGCCTAGGCTGCAGGCTAAGAGCTGTTCATGTAATAAT
>NW_024829892.1:1174-1424 GCF_019175285.1 Sceloporus undulatus
AAGTGACAAAGCCTAGGCTGCAGGCTAAGAGCTGTTCATGTAATAATTAATAATAATAATAATAATAATAATAATTTGTTTTATTTATATACCGCTATTCCAAAGATCATAGCAGTGAACAGCAAGTAAACTAATTAGCAAGTAAGCTAATTTGCCCCCAACAGTCTGGGTACTCATTTTAGCGACCTCGGAAGGATGCAAGCCTGAGTTGATCCTGAGCCTCTGACTGGGTTTGAACTCATTACCTTAT
>NW_024829893.1:0-1424 GCF_019175285.1 Sceloporus undulatus
TTGCCAAGGTATTGATAGAATCATAGAGTGGGAAGAGTCTGCAAGGGCCATCCAGTCCAACCCCTTTATTCTGCCATGCAGGAATCCAAATCAAATCATCTCCAAGAGATGGCCATCTAGCCTCTGTTTAAAGGCCTCCAAGGAAGGAGACTCTATTACCTTCCGAGGGAGTTTGTTCCACTGTCGGACAGCCCTGACTGTCAGGGAGTTCTTCCTAATGTTGAGGTGGAATCTCTTTTCTTGTAGCTTGCATCCATTGCTCCAGGTCCTAGTCTCTGGAGCAAATGAAAACAAGTCAGCTCCCTCCGCAGTATGGCATCCCTTCAAGTATTTAAACAGGGCTATCATATCACCTCTTAACCTTCTCTTCTCCAGGCTAAACATCCCCAGCTCCTTAAGTCGTTCCTCATAGGACATGGTTTCTAGACCTTTCACCATTTTACTTGCCCTCCTTTGGACACGTTCCAGTTTTTGAACATCCTTTCTGAATTGTGGCGCCCAGAACTGGACGCAATATTCCAAGTGGGATCTGACCAAAGCAGAATAGAGTGGCACTATTACTTCCCTTGATCTAGATACGATACTTTCACTGATGCAGCCTAAAATTGCATTGGCCTTGTTAGCTGCCGCATCACACTGTTGACTCATGTTCAGCTTGTGGTCTACTTCGACTTCCAGATCCCTTTCACACATATAACTCTCGTTCAGCCATGTGTCTCCTATCCTATATCTGTGCATTTTATTTTTCCACCCTAAGTGCAGTACCTTGCATTTCTCCCTCTTTAATTTCATTTTGTTAGCTGTGGCCCAACTTTCTAGTTTATTCAGGTCATCTTGAATGTTGGTCTCTGTTTAATGATCTGCTCCAGAATCTTTCCTGGTATTGATGTCAGACTAACTGGACGATAATTGTTGGGATCCTCTTTCTTCCCCTTTTTGAAGATGGGGACAACGTTTGCCCTCCTCCAGTCTGCTGGGATTTCTCCTTTCAGGGCCATTCTTTCTGTTGTTGTCCAGAGGCCCAAAGGGAGGAAAGGCTCCAATTCTGGATGGAGGTCCTCTATTATTACCCTTTTGGTTATTGTTCTCCCCCCCACACACACACTTCTGTCTTTCTGCCCATCTCAGCCTTTTTGCATCTTGTTGTGATGAAGAAGGAGAGACAAGGAAAGCTGTGAGGACAAATAGAATAAAACCGTATTCATTTCAGGCTCTGGGAGAGGAGAAAAGGAGGAAACAGCGCCACCTGGAGGCAAGGAGGAATGGAGGGGTTCCTGGCTGTCAGTCAATGGAAGGGAAAGACAGAAGGAGGAAAAGGGGGAAAGGAATGGTATTAAAATGCCTCATGAAACGACTGTCCTGGGATTATCTTCTGGGGTTTAAAGGAGAGGCAGCTTGGAAGAAGAGGACCTGCCTTTTAAGGA
>NW_024829894.1:0-559 GCF_019175285.1 Sceloporus undulatus
ACACACACACACACACATTCGATACTGTAGCAGGGGATGAGTGAGTTAAGGAGATAGGTTTGAGAAAGAGAGGCACCACTAGGGAATACTACCTTATAAGTATTCTCCGGGAAGTCTGATGAAGCTTGGATGGAGAGTGGATCACAGCCGCAGGAGCGCGGGGGAAGAGGGCTGCGGGAGCTAAGATCAGAGTTCTGATCAGAGCAGCGGCAGCATGGTCCTTGCATTCCCTGCGCATGGTCAGGAGGGGCCTTTGGTGGCAAATGTGCATGCACAGTTTCAGCCCCTGAACCTGCCGCCCTCACAGCCTGCTCTGAAGGAGGGAAGTGGGGAGAGCCCTCATTCCTTCAAAGATCTGGCTGCAGGGTCTTCTGGAGGGGGGGAGTTGGGGGGTTGTAAGAAGGAAGGGAACCCTGATCTCCTCACCCCAAAGAAAGGCAGGGGCTCTGCCAGTCCTCCTCTTCCTCCTCTCCCTTCCCTGCCCCCTCCTTAGGGGATTCCTTGGGGCCCAGTTACTTGGGGGGTTATGAGAAAAGAGGGCAGGGGGTTTCTTTGGAGA
>NW_024829894.1:659-1424 GCF_019175285.1 Sceloporus undulatus
GAATTTTAATTAGATCAAATATAGCTGAGAGGTGGTCCTAACAAAACCACATGCCTGAATGGGGTCCCACCGGTATGTACCAGAGGTCGACAGCAAGCCCCAAGAGAAAGGGACACTGATACCAACTAGGTCCAATTAAAAGCGTAACGTTTGTTACAGCACAGGGAAAACCACACAGCAAAAGGGGGACACACACACAGACACACACACACACACACACACATTCGATACTGTAGCAGGGGATGAGTGAGTTAAGGAGATAGGTTTGAGAAAGAGAGGCACCACTAGGGAATACTACCTTATAAGTATTCTCCGGGAAGTCTGATGAAGCTTGGATGGAGAGTGGATCACAGCCGCAGGAGCGCGGGGGAAGAGGGCTGCGGGAGCTAAGATCAGAGTTCTGATCAGAGCAGCGGCAGCATGGTCCTTGCATTCCCTGCGCATGGTCAGGAGGGGCCTTTGGTGGCAAATGTGCATGCACAGTTTCAGCCCCTGAACCTGCCGCCCTCACAGCCTGCTCTGAAGGAGGGAAGTGGGGAGAGCCCTCATTCCTTCAAAGATCTGGCTGCAGGGTCTTCTGGAGGGGGGGAGTTGGGGGGTTGTAAGAAGGAAGGGAACCCTGATCTCCTCACCCCAAAGAAAGGCAGGGGCTCTGCCAGTCCTCCTCTTCCTCCTCTCCCTTCCCTGCCCCCTCCTTAGGGGATTCCTTGGGGCCCAGTTACTTGGGGGGTTATGAGAAAAGAGGGCAGGGGGTTTCTTTGGAGA
>NW_024829895.1:0-1424 GCF_019175285.1 Sceloporus undulatus
GGACTACAACTCCCACATCTTCTTTCTTTCTTTCTTTCTTTCTTTCTTTCTTTCTTACCTTCCTTCCTTCCTTCCTTCCTTCCTTCCTTCCTGCCTACCTGCCTGCCTTTCTCCCAAGCTGCCTTGTGTTAGTGGTGTTATTGCTCTTGTTGTAGTTGTGTGCCTCTGTTGTTTCTGACTTATGTCGACCCTAAGGGAAGTCCATTGCAGGCTTTTCTTGGCAAGATTTGTTCAGAAGTGTTTTTGTAAGTGCTTCCTTCTGAGGCTGAGAGAGTGTGACTTCTTGCCTAAGGTAGTGACCTTAGTGGGTTTCTGTGGCCAAGAGGGCATTCGAACCCTGGTCTCCAGGGTCATAGTCCAGTGCTCCAGCCACTAAACCACACTGGCACTTTCTTGAGGCTTTGTCATTTTTTGTGGTGTGGCTCCCAGTCTTGCTGACTTCTGGGGAGCCTCTCCTGGGGCTTCCTTGGCAAGAGTTGTTCAGAGGAGGTTTGCCATTGCCTTCCCTGAGGCTGAGAGAGTGTGACTTCTTGCCCAAGGGACCCAGCTGGTTTCATGGAGGAGTGGGGCACTGGACCCTGGCCTCCAGAGTTGCAACCCAACACTCAAACCACTGCACCACACTGCCTCCCATTCCCATGTACAACCTGTGATTGCATACTTTTTTCTGTTCTTCATGTGTGTCTTAGAGTTGTTTCAAATTTATGGCGACCCTAAGGCAACCTTATCATGGGGTTTCCTTGGCAGGTTTCTTCAGAGAGGGGTTGTCATAGCCATCCTCTGGGGCTGAGAGAGTGTGACTTGCCAAGGGTTGCCTAAGTCCAAAACACACTGCAGCAATAATCCAATCTGAGACTGCTTTAACTGCTCTGGCTCAGTGCTAGGGAATTCTGGGAAATGTAGTTTTGTGAGACATTGCATCTTTTCAGTCAAAGAGCTCTGGTGCCACAATAAACTCCAGTTCCCAGGATTCCCTAGCACTGGGCCAGGGCAGTTAAAGCGCTCTCAAAATGGACTACTGCTGCCATGTGTTTTGGGCCTTACTTAGCCGCAAACTGTCCATAGCCTGCAATGCATCTCCTAATTCTGTTGGCAGTCCCTCCCTCCCAACACTTTCTCATTTCCCACCAAAACCAGAGCAAAGCTGGCAGATGGAAAGAGGTTTTAAAGCAACATTTAAATCTGCCATATTTGGTTTTAAAAGACTAAATGTCCCAAATGCTATTATCAGTTTTGTAGCTATTAGTACAGAAAGACGTAGAATATAAACTCCTCAAGTATCAAGGCCAGGCTCCTTTGGCCAAATAGAAGGCACTGTGTCCCTTTGTGCCTCTGGCCCTCCAATTTGGTGCCAAGGAAGGAAGGAAGGAGGGAAGGAAGGAAGGAAGGAAGGAAGGAAGGAAGGAAGGAAGGGAGGGAGGGGC
>NW_024829896.1:0-1424 GCF_019175285.1 Sceloporus undulatus
GAGATCTATGTATGTGCAGTGCTTAACTAGGAAAGGGGTGATACTGCGAGGGCAGTGCCAAATGCTCTCTGTGTGATAGTTTTTAGCATATATTATTATTATTATTATTATTATTATTATTATTATTATTATTAACCTTTATTTATAAAGCGCTGTAAATTTACACAGTGCTGTACATACAATCTTTTAGTTAGATGGTTCCCTGCCCTCAGGCTTACAATCTAAAAAGACATGACACAAAAGGAGAAGGGAGTGGTGGTGGGGAATGGGATCAGGTCCAGCAGTTCTTCTCCACCTCCAAGGCCTGGACCAAGGCAGATGGACTGGAGGAAGGGCTTGGCTTCTTAATGGATGGTTAAATGAAGGCTGCAATACCTTAGGTAATTACCGTGGTGAAGAAAATAGAATTTGGGACTTGGGATTTTGTCGCACTAGATTGCATCACACCAACTTGGGACTTGGGATTTCATCACACTTGGGACTTCATCATACCAGAATCGTAAGGTGCCCTAACAGTTAACTTTATCACACCACGGGCTGCTGGCACAGGACGAGAATGGAACAGAAGGGGCCAGGAACGAGTGTGGAACAAGTGGGGGATGCATTTTACTGCATGCAAAGTCCCTCACTCATTCCATTCCCCATCCGTTCCCCATCTGTTCTGGAGGGGGCGATTTTTGAGAACTGTTCAAAACAGTTCTCAAAATCTCCTCCTCTGGGGACAGATTGGGAATGGAAGGGCAGTGAACAGAACGAGTGAGAAACTTCCTTGTGTGCAGTAAAATGCATCCCCACTCATTCCATTCCCTTCCAGGCTCCTTTTGTCCCGTTCTCGTCCCTGCCTGGAGCTCTGTGTGATAAAGTTCAGTGTTAGCTTAGGAAATGCAAACATACCAGGTTGGAGACAGTCATTATCATACAACTCTTCCAAAGTCCCATGGCACTGCTTCTGACCTAGCCTCTGCCTTCTGCATGCCAACCTCCATAACCTTGCCTCCCTGCCCCAATCCTTTCCCCGAATGCCTTTTGGTCTATATTTATATTTGAATATATATATGTTTGAATATATATATATTGATGCACTGATGATGTAGACAGAGTTGGGTTAGGGCTGCAGCAACCACACGCCATGGTCTCAATCCAGCCAGCTTCCATCTCAAATAGGAGCAAAACAGTCAGTTCCTATTTGGGGCAGAAAAAAGCCACCCCTTTACCTCTAGAGCCAGCTTTTCGCCAGCTCTGGCAGGAGTGGCATCTGAATGCCATGCCCCCAAGTCACCCAGAAGCCAGCCAGTGTGTAATCACTGGCATGGCTTCCAGGCAACTCAGGGGTGTGACATGCCTAAATGCCATGCCCCCAAGCTGGCTAGAAGCCAAATTTACTGGGCCATCTGTTTTGGCCCCTAGTCTACAAAAGCTTATGC
>NW_024829897.1:0-1424 GCF_019175285.1 Sceloporus undulatus
TCTGGGGTATTAGCTATTCCTCCTAATTTGGTGTCATCTGCAAATTTGATAAGTATGCTTCCAATTCTGTCATCCAGGTCATTGATAAAGATGTTGAATAACACTGGGCCCAGGACAGAGCCATGTGGAACCCCACTCGTCACTTCTCTCCAAGATGAAAAGGAGCCATTGTTGAGCAGCCTTTGGGTTCGGCCGGTCAACCAGTTACAAATTCATGTAACAGTTGCCTTGTCTAGCCCACATTTTACAAGCTTGTATTCAAGAATGTCATGGGAAACCTTGTCAAAGGCCTTACTGAAATCAAGATATACTATATCCACAGCATTCCCTTCATCTACCATCCTGGTCCTCCTTTGCAGCCTGTTGCTTCCTTCCCCTTCTCCTCCTCCTCCTCCTCCTCCTCCTCCTCCTTCCCCCTCCCCCAATCCTCAGTCCCAGTGCAAAGCTGGAATGGAGGCTTCTGTCAGGTTTTTAAAAACAGTTTTATATGACAAGTTGACAAATATGTGAATGCTGCCACCATTTTAAAAAAAAGGATGGAGGGAAAGCACCCAGGCCATTGGCCAATGGCAGCATGGCACGTCACCATTGACACCAACAGAAGTGAATTGATTGACAACAAAAGGCTCCATCTTGAAGAGCTACTTCTGTAAATGGGAACATCCGTGGGGTAAATTGCACTGGGGTGCTTTGATCGGGGCAAAGGTTAGTGAAAACTACTTTCCAGAGAGATTCTGTGCTGGCTTACCAAATCTGACCTGGATCTACCCAAGGGAAATGGGCCAGTGAGAATGGGGCCTAAGATATGTCAAGATATCTGTGGCTGCATATGCACTGCAGAAATAATCCAGTTTGACACCAGTTTAACAGCCATGACATGTTTTAAGTTTTAGAATCGTTGCAGTGAACTCTTTTATTCAGCAGCAATGGACCCTGTGCAAATTTTCTTCACTAAACTGGAAGTTTTGTGATGTAACAGAAGTCGGGAGAGCAGTTCATGACGTGCCCATTTGCACAACGTTGACCTTGCAATCTCACTACTACAGCACTAAAGCAATTTGCAGTTGCACAATCATGTGAGTATAGCAATATTGGCAGTTATTGATGGGTTTATCTCGTTAATGTGAAATTGTGCGATAATAATGATAGGACAACTGGCCAGCAATGGATGAGTGCCAATGTTGTGCCAAAAGGGGAAGAGTCACATGTTGCATGTCCACTCCAATTCCATCAGTAGTGCCTCATGCGGTAATGCCCTAGGTCATGAGAAGCTTTTGTACTCTAAAAGACAACCTAAATATATTTTAAACAAACAGAAAGACACCCCTCAATTCCAAAAGAGTGCATGGACACATGAAATCTGGCCTTTGCATTTGCTGCATTAAGATCAATGTATTCACATGCAATTTTCTCCCAGTCTGGTT
>NW_024829898.1:0-1424 GCF_019175285.1 Sceloporus undulatus
TCTATGATTCTATGATTCTATGACTCGACAAGGGAAAAACTTTACCTTTATGCCAGCCCTGACTACAGCTGCCTCTTGCCTTGTTAGGGAGGACTGCCATCTGGTGACCGAAGATGGTAGTTCATGCTACAGGCATTTAAATTAACCAGCATTAAAACCATTTTTAAAAAAAAGACAAATAACTCCAAGAGTTCCCTTAGTAGCTATCCCAAGTTTCAGATGGGTTTGACATGGTTTGTTAAAATGAGGTTTGACATTGCCTTCCCAAGGCTGAGAGAGTGTGACTTGCTAAAGTCACCCAGTGAGTTTCATGGCTGAGCTGGGAATTGAATTCTGGTCTCCAGAATTGTAGTCTAACACTCAAACCACTACACAACACTGGCTGTCAATTTGCAGTTTGAATTCTTCTGGTGCCTCTGACCAAATTACAATCCCCAAAATTCCATATGATGCAGCATCGAAATTAAAAGTATAATTATTTTATCTATCTATTTATTTATTTTATAAGTCACATTTCTCCTAAATTGGATCCAAGGTGATTCGCAAAGATTGATATTAACAAAAATAACATTTAAAAACACATTTGAAAAATCACATGAATATAACAAGTTAAAAATATAAAACCATTAATAACATACAAAAACAAATACTCCAACAAGAAGCCTGTAATACATATTAAAAGCCTGATTAAAGATAAAAGTTTTTGCCTGCTGGCCACATATAGTGCTATAAGACAGCAGCATGGTGTACTGATTTGAGTGTTGGGCTATTACTTTGAAGACCAGGGTTTGAATCTTGCCCATGAAACCCACTGGGCGACCTTTGGCAAATCACACACGCTCGGCCTCAGGGAAAGGCAATGTCAAACTTCCTGTGAACAAATCTTGCCAAGAAAAATCTATTATATGGTTACCTTAGGGTTGCCATAAGTCAGAAATGACTTGAAGGCACACAACACACACGTAATTGTGATAATGCTGCAGGTTAAAATGAATGGTGCATTCCTATCTTCCAGTTACAGCTTGAAGCAGATAAGAAGGACCAGGATCAAATCCTGCAGCATGGGTTGAAACATAGGAATACCAGCAAAGCAAGGAAGTTTAGACCACCTGAAACTCTTATGCAATCCGCACCCTTGCCGCTGCTGCTGCACCACTAGGAGAAGGTGTTGCTGGCCCACTTTTAAAGGGGCCCCTGGAGCTCACCGCTGGGCTGGAGGAGGGAGGGATGAACCGGGGAGCGTCCCTGGGCCTGCGCCCTCACCGCTGCTGCCGCATCGCCCTAATTATGGAACTGTTAATAAAGGAAGTAAAGACAAATGATAACTTAAGAGGGGCGAGCATTAAACAACACGATTACAAAATTAGAGCATTTGCTGATGATGCGGTTTTAATAATAGAAGACCCCCAAGAAAATGTTGAAAA
>NW_024829899.1:0-1424 GCF_019175285.1 Sceloporus undulatus
TTGGGCAAGTAATAAGTGAAACTCAATCATCTGGAATCACTGGATGTTATACCAGTTGCAAAATAAACAGATAACTATTAATTTCTATTTAAATGAAGCTTGCTGAAGTCTAAGATTTTCTTGGAAGATATTCACTATGAACTCCTTTAAGTTTACTTTATCTCACCTAATTATCTCTTGGAGCTGTCCAATTGTTTTTATTCATTACTTCACAAGAGCCAACCAATTTGCCCCTCCCTTTAGATAACTAGCAAATTAAATCATTGCATTCTGTCTTCTCTCTCCTTCTCTGGTCTCACTCTGTTACTACAGCTACTGAAATACCTGGTTTCATGGGTCTTAAAAAACCTGATTTGAACTCTCTTCCCATTGCGTAAAAATAACAAAACAGCAAGAACCCCCACAATGAGCAATCCAAAGGCAATCAGAACTGAGACACTGCCATTTCTGGTTGCAAAAAAAGGAATCACATCAGTGTAGTTGCACCCCCTGGAGCTCTGGAGGAGCCAACTACTGGTTAATGTGGCACTCTGGACTTTGAGGTGTGTCCACCCATGTTTTACACAAATGACAAAGGCCACTGCCACACTTCAGAATTAATGCAGCTTGACCCTGCTTTAATGATCACTTCTCCATCCTATGGAATCCCAAGATTTGTAATTTGTTGTGGCAACAGATCTCTCTGGTAGAGAAGGCTAAATATATCACAAAACTAGAAATCCCCAAATTCCACAGCACTGAGCCATGGGAATTAAAATAGTATCAAACTGCATTAATTCTGCAGGCTAAATGCAGCGAGAGGGGCCTTCCATAAAGTCATATCCACATAGGACCATACAAAATAAATGCAGGTATGTAACTGGACCAAGGTGTCTAATTATAGGAGATATTGGGTATTAGGGACTTATAACTCTGGGCAAAATGTTTACTAGCCTTAGCTAGTATCAGTTAACTTATATGTTGATTTGCCATTCAACAACTGATTCTATTAGTTCAGGCTTGATTTGCTGTTGCACCATTTAATTCTCTTTTTAATGGCCTATGGGATGTGTAGACCTCACCTCAATACCACATTTCAAATGAGTTGGTTCTCTTCTAATGATGTTTCTTCAATGTCCAGCTTTCACAACTATATACAAGATATCAGAACTAATATGATGTGGATGACTCTGACTTTGGTGTTTACTTATATATATAAGAATAGATCTCAGTTACTGGTTTATCCATGAAATATTCGACTCCATACAGAAAAAAAAAATCAGATTTTTCTTCAGTAATAAATAGCAGCCAAGAATTAATTATCTCAAGCCTGGAAGAATCATAGTATATTTGGATTTCCTGCATGACAGGGGGCTGGACTGGATGGCCCTTGTGGTCTCTTCCAACTCTATGATTCTATGATTTCAAATGAATCAAACACGGGT
>NW_024829900.1:0-1424 GCF_019175285.1 Sceloporus undulatus
GTAACCCGCCAATGATACAAAATTATAAATCTTATCAAAGTTATACACATCTTTGAACTTCTACATTCTGTTAATCTTACCATGTCAAAGAAGAAGAAACTTTTCCCGTCAGTCCAGTCTTTAGATTACATTTTCTGAGATATTGAAATGTTAAATTCTAACATTTGTTTTATAATGAAACATGCTTTACACCTGGTATCCCTGTTACACACATGGTCATGGTGTCCCTGCTCCTTATTTAGGCAGAAGAAAATATTTATAATGTTTTTTACAATCAGTCCTTACTGTATCATAGCTAATAAGGAGCATTAATATGAGAAAGAATTGTTGTTGTTGTTATGTGCCTTCAAGTCATTTTTGACTTATGGTGACACCTAACCATGGGGGTTTCTTGGCAAGATTTGTTCAGAGGAGGTTTGCCATTGCCTTCCCCTGACTTGCTCAAGGTATCCAATGGGATTCATGGCTGAGCTTGGAATTGAACCCTGCTCTCCAGAGTTATAGTTCACAATAAAACCAATACGCAACACTGGCCATGTACTGCATATTTTCCATATAAAGTGAAATATCTAAACTCCAGCACCACATAATGTTGTAACTAAGTACATTCATCTTACAAAGAAAGGAGGAAATATTCACAGAGTAGCTGGAGTGCTGAAGGGAAAAGAAGGTTCTTCAGGAGTGTTAGGCATGGCACTTTACAAAATGGCAGCCTAGGGTTGCCTGAATTGAAATTTTATTTTGATGCCTTCCAGATCAATAATGTCATTCAATTTTTCCACCAAAGAGAAAGACCTTCCTGGGCTGCCCTGGAGCTAGATCTGGCCTCCCTTGCAAAGCTCAGTGCATTTTTTTTCACCCTCATTGGGGAAGATAATTCATAGAATTAATAATCCATATTTGTATCACACTCTCATGGCCTGGAAAAAGTGGAGACACATTCTTTCTCCAAGCCCTTCACCAATACAACCATTTATTTTTCATCCCCTATTTGTGAAGCCTGATAGGTGGACTTGTTTCCATCCATGGTACAGTGGCGGGGTGGTGGGATGTTTATGGTGAGAGACCTATTTGTACATGGTAGACCCAGGTCCAGAGAGTGTCTGATCAAGGCCCTTTCCTCCTTTGAGCTCTCTTGGATGCAACTGAATCAAACTGCATCCTTTTTAGCTCAGCTCATTAGGAGGAAAGAACTCCATCGCTCACTTACTCTGTTTGAATGCATGTGTATAAACGAAGATACTTGCATTAAAGGCAGAGTGTCAAAAATATATACACGAGACTTTCAGTTGTGGGCTGATTCATAAAGTGGGGTGGGAGATGGGTTTAAACATTCAAATAAAAGATTCAGAGTGACTTAAATTCTGGAACACTCCTCCATATAAATCTAATTCTATAGCCCTGAAAGAAACCACTCTTAAAGT
>NW_024829901.1:0-1424 GCF_019175285.1 Sceloporus undulatus
GAAAAGCTTGGAATGTGATGTTATTTAATGGGCCTCCATTACTCAGAAGATGGAGGCAAAATGATGCAATCAATGTGGAATAATCCTTCTCAGATACGCAGAACAAAAGGCAAGGCTGGCAGTTCAGTTCTAGAATGAACAGTTGTAGATTCCCAAGGAGATGGGAGCAAAGGGGTCCAGCAGCTGAGGTGAGTTGCCAAACTGTGTCTTTTAGATCGCCTGGCTCTCCAAATAACCTCTGTCTAGAAAAACAATGAGATTTCCCATGGTCTTAAAAGGTATGATATAAAGCACAGTAAAGGAAAAAATATTCTAGAAGGAAAGAGCATTTCCAGTGAATATCAAGTTTCTGGTGAGTCCCTACAGAGCAGGTCCTGGAAAAAGAGCAGGTTATTGGTGCTTGTTAATCCTTTTCTTAATAGCTTCTTCAAACTAATTATGGGGAAGTATTTTCCATGGTTAACATTTTATTTCCGTATTTTCTAAATGACTTCTCTGCAGATTTAAAAGGAAATTTTCAAATTTAAAAAGAACTGCAAACACCTCTGTTTTATAAGATGGAGCAGTAACTCCTTCAAACTGAGGTATGTTTTTAATTGTCATTGATATAGAAGAATGAAATGACGATAGCATGACAATGTTTCTTTACAGGAAATGCCATGGCTTTTCACAACTTCAATTTATTTAAGTGATAATCTCAGAACAAAAAGTCCAGTGCAGTCTAAGATGTATAAGGCTCCCCCCCAAAAGCATTTAAAATATCATAAGTTAATATGAAGTGGAAGTAAGTACTTAGAAATAGTTCTATAGAGAGAAAGAAAGTGGAATTCTGAACTGTTCAATATTTCAAGGTCTGAAAGTATCTACATTGGTTCAACATTTTGAAGATATTTTTTGTGACATTGCAAATTTAACATGAACCTAAATTAATAAAATGAGATTAAGAAATGTATTTATATCAAAAAGCTCAGTGCAAGGCAAGGATCCGAACACTGTTCCAAAATGTGAAGAATGGAAAGCATCACAGATGAACTTCAGAAGCCTGGAAGAAGATCTTTGTGATGTGTCCATTGCTCAGGAAAAGAGATACATAATCACTCCTTCTGTATACTGATGTTATTTGGATGATTTCTGTGTCCTCTCCCTCTGAAAGGTAATTTTCTCTGCTTTTTAAAAAAACATTCATAGTCTTTTCCTTCCCTAAAGATGTTATCAGTATCTCCTGACATGGCTGCTCTCCATTTAATAAACTCCAAAGCAGAAAAGGGTTTACAAATTTGCGTATAACACACAAAATAAATGCTGCTTTTGTTAAATCTCTTCAGGCCTCTTTAAAACCCAGTTTATCCACAAGAGGAATTGATTAAGAAACTATTGACTGGAAAAGTCAGACTCTTGGAAATGAGAGCTAAATTGATGCACTG
>NW_024829902.1:0-1424 GCF_019175285.1 Sceloporus undulatus
TGACACCTGTTTGGATCCTCGTTCCCCTTCAATGTAGGAGGGACATGTGTGCTCCTTCCCCAGGCTTCCTCCACAGGGAGAAAACCTGGGAATGGAGGAGCATGAGGGAGTGGACTTGGTTGGTAGTGGAGGTGATCACCAGGGTTGTGGCGATGCTGCCCAAGTGGCAGGCTTCGGGTGGCAGGAGGACCTGGATCAATGGAAGCAGCTGCACAAATGGAACTCTTGTCTCCTGGCTCCATTGCCTATGGTTTCCTTCTGCCTCCTCAGCAAATGGAAAGGGAGAGGGAGGTAGAGACGTGGCCGCTTCTTCCTCCTCCGTCTGCCTGGCTTGTCCTCTTCGCTGTCCCTTAGCAGAAGTGAGCCAAGCAGGTTCTGTCAGTGGAGCCACCTGGTGGTCTCTGGCCAGGGCTTGTGGGTGGTGTGTCTTCAGGGTGGTCAGGGTCCCTTGGGGGGGTGTAGGCAGGGGCTCCATCCTACCTTCTTCCAGAGCCAGGTAAGCCATTGCCCTCCTCCCACCCCATGCCTCCACACATGAAGCCTGGTCACACTGCCCAGTCATTTAAGCAGCTGAAGTCTGCCCCCCCCCCCCCAGTTAACTCTTCCCATCAATAGTCAAGTGTTTTTTTCCAAGCTCTGCAACCATGTTCAGAAACTGCCCATAGGTCCCTGAGGCAGCTTTCTCCCTAGGCTTCCTTCCCAGGAAGAAAGCTCAGGAATGGAGGAGCAGGTTGAGTGCACACATGCTGGCACACGTACTTCCCACACCAGGTGACACCATAGTTAGGGACTCCACTGAATTGTGGCCTTGTAATACTAAGGCCTGTTACAGACTGCCAAGATAAAGCTGCTTCAAGTCTCTTTGAAGGTATACTGTTTAAATGATGCATGCACCCTAAGAATTCAGAAGCTGCACCAAAGCTGCACTCCAGTGCTTAGGAATGGAGTGTGGCTTTGGCGCGATCTCCGGACTCTTAGGACCCATGCATCATTTAAATAGCATACCTCCAAAGAGACCCGAAACAGCTTTATTTTGGCAGTCTATGGTGGGATACAAACTGCCGCTTTGCGGCGCTCCCCCGCCGCCGCCAGGAGCCGCAGCAGCCAAACCGCGCGACTCCCGCGCGGAGCAAAAAGAAAGCTCCATTTCGAAGCTTCTTTCTGCGGTGCATCTATGATGTCGTGAGGCGCCGCAGGCGCATTCGCGACGTCATAAGCGCCGCGACACGTCTGGATGCTATGCGTCCACTACGTAAATATGGCGGCGCCCATGTGGAAGGGGCGCCGCCATCTTGTATGTACTGTATACGTACTAGGGTTAGGGGGGTGCGGAAGCACCGCCCCTTCCTAACCCTAGTACGTATACAGTACGTACTATATGGCGGGATACACACCGCCATATAGTACGTACTGTATACGTACTA
>NW_024829903.1:0-1424 GCF_019175285.1 Sceloporus undulatus
AGTTGGAGTTCAACAACAGTTAGAAAGTCACTAGTTACCCTGCCCTCTTAGACAAAAAGAAAACACCACCACCATACACACATACATTCTCAGCAGGCAGAGCTTCATGTTTTAAACTTATTTAAATCATAGTACTACTATGCCTATACTAAGAAAATGGAGTTTTCTTCAGCTGTCCTAATACTAGACCAAGAACCTTTTTGTTGAGAAAAGCTTAAAATATTTTTTAAAGTATACCTCTATATGCATATAAATGTCTGGCTGGTCACAGCCTAATTCAGGTATGGTGACAGGGGGAACTTTGTCCCTATAAACTGTTTAACCTTGCAACTCCCTTCTGCTCTATCCAGCATGCGTTTATGGGAATTGTAACCCAAAACATCTGGAGAGCCAAATGTTCCCATAACTAAAGAAGGAGGAGGAGGAGGAAATAAGGAAAGAGAGAATGACGTGGTAGAAGTCAGTCCCAGTGACCTGTACTATGCCCATGCATTAGCTTGTTGGCCGGTTTACCGTTGCCCCCATCATCTGCTGCTGTCAGGGAGGGCCTACATTTTGCACATACACAGATACGTCTGAGTTTTTGTCAGGGTTGCTTTTCTAGCTGTAGCAATAGCAAATATATTTCTATACTGCTTATCAGTGCACTTAAACAGTCCCTAAGCAGTTTACAAAGTGTAATCTAATTGCTCCCAACAGTCTGGGTACTCATTTTAGCAGCCTCAGAAGGATGCAAGCCTGAGTTGAGCTTGAGCCCTTTCACTGGTATTGAACTCGCAACCTTGTGGTTTGTGAGTAAGTGGCTGCAGTACAGGCATTTAACCACTGCGCCACGAGGGCTCTAAACTTGTGAAATAAATGGAGACTGATTTAAATGGGGAGAGCCAGTTCCATATAAAAACATTGGAAATTAGAAAGATATGTTCCAATGGAGCTGAAGTATCCACAAAGCTAGCAATCATCCTCTGTCTACCCCAATTTTAAAGGGATTTAAAGCTTAAAACATAAGAACTCACCTTATCCAGGCTAGAAAAATGTACAAATGCTCTCCAGAGGGACTAGAAGAGGCAGCAACTGTTGATCCTGAGGAGGCTTGTCCAGAGTGAGCTGGCTTGACATTGCATGATAATACCTCTTCACAGGAGCACAAAGAAAGCAGTTGATAAGAACTGTGTGCTTGTGCAGGCTTCCCAGGAGGAGAAGGCACATCAAGGGAGAATAAAGCAGCACACCTGCTACTGGGTTTTCTGCAGCACTTGCAGAGAGCACAGCAGAAGGGGAGGCACTACATCTCCTGTACAGTCATAATCTGCAGTTAAAAAAAAAAGATAGACAGTATTTGCACAAAATGCCCACTGGTTTCTTTCCCCCAATACTCAATGATAAGAAGGCTTTAAGATGCATAAGATATTTTATGTGCCTTT
>NW_024829904.1:0-662 GCF_019175285.1 Sceloporus undulatus
CATTGTGGACCTCATAATGTTCTAAGATGTTTACCACATATCTAATATTATCTTTTAACTGCCTCTTTGGTAGAAACCCCCGTTGGTCCTCGTGTATCCATTCATCCAGACACTTCCTTAGCCGCTTGGCTAATATAGAGGCAAAGATCTTATAGTCCACATTTAGAAGAGAGATTGGTCTAAAATTGGCTGGAGTTGTGTGGTCTCCTCCCTCTTTTGGAATCAGAGTGATGGTTGCTTCATCCCAAGCGTGGGGTAGTTCTCCAATCTTGATCTTACTCATTGCAGAGGTTCAGCTAAGATGTCTACAAACTCTTTGTAATATTGGGCAGAGAACCCATCCGGCCCTGGTGCTTTCCTTGATTTTAATGATTTTGTGGCTTCTTTAGTTTCTTGAAATGTAATAGGTTGATCCAAGAATTCTCTCTGTTGGGGTGTAAAAGGTGCAATAGTGGTGTTGTCTAAATATTCTTTTATATCTTTTACATTGTTATTTTTACTCCTATATAGGTCTCCATAATATTCCATGATTGTTTTTTTAATCTCTTTTTGGTCTGTGATATAGTCTTTACACCCTTTTTTAGTTTATTTATCACCAACATTTCTTTCTTCTTCTTCAGTTTGAAGGCCAACCATTTTCCAGCTTCATTTGCATGTTGGAA
>NW_024829904.1:762-1424 GCF_019175285.1 Sceloporus undulatus
CATTGTGGACCTCATAATGTTCTAAGATGTTTACCACATATCTAATATTATCTTTTAACTGCCTCTTTGGTAGAAACCCCCGTTGGTCCTCGTGTATCCATTCATCCAGACACTTCCTTAGCCGCTTGGCTAATATAGAGGCAAAGATCTTATAGTCCACATTTAGAAGAGAGATTGGTCTAAAATTGGCTGGAGTTGTGTGGTCTCCTCCCTCTTTTGGAATCAGAGTGATGGTTGCTTCATCCCAAGCGTGGGGTAGTTCTCCAATCTTGATCTTACTCATTGCAGAGGTTCAGCTAAGATGTCTACAAACTCTTTGTAATATTGGGCAGAGAACCCATCCGGCCCTGGTGCTTTCCTTGATTTTAATGATTTTGTGGCTTCTTTAGTTTCTTGAAATGTAATAGGTTGATCCAAGAATTCTCTCTGTTGGGGTGTAAAAGGTGCAATAGTGGTGTTGTCTAAATATTCTTTTATATCTTTTACATTGTTATTTTTACTCCTATATAGGTCTCCATAATATTCCATGATTGTTTTTTTAATCTCTTTTTGGTCTGTGATATAGTCTTTACACCCTTTTTTAGTTTATTTATCACCAACATTTCTTTCTTCTTCTTCAGTTTGAAGGCCAACCATTTTCCAGCTTCATTTGCATGTTGGAA
>NW_024829905.1:0-1424 GCF_019175285.1 Sceloporus undulatus
GTACAGTAGAAAATGCTAGTGGACACTAGAAAAGAACATGGTACCATAGTAGTACCACTGTCTGACAACAGCAGCAGCTTGTGGTTTGATCCATTTTTGCTTTTTAATGAAATAACAGTCATTCATTTCTCAAACTAACATAGGAAATTTGACTGTCCTCATAGCTAAGGAACTCCTAACTTCCTTTCAAAATGTTTTATATTACAGTAAAGACCTGGTAATATATTCACTACGTCCTGAAGTAAAATTTTACTGGACTCAAAAAAGTGTATAAATCAGTAATAACATTGACATCTAAGAGAAAAGGATGGGTTTACAGAGATCTGAAATGTTTAGTTTCGGGTCTGCTACTCCCTGCCCCCAAAGGGTGGGATCTCCTGCTTCATTAAGTGTGCAGCGTGTGAAGGGCAGGGAGTTCTAGAGTTATTCAGCAAACGGTTCTGCTTTACAACATTTTCTTGCCCCTTTAACTTTCCAAACAGAAAACTGCATGCAAAAGTATATTCCAGAGCTGAATGCAAATGAATTATTCAACAGTTAGGAAAAGGCTGTTCTTTAAAAAAAAAAAGGAATTTTAAATTAAAAAAATAAATCTGGGATCCAAGATAGGATTATACATTAGGGCATTTTTAGAGTATTTGTTAAAATGTGAAGAAATATGGACGGTCCTCAAGGGAGCAGCTCCTGAAACAAGTTTCTTTAAGGTTCATTCCTTACAGATATGGCCAAAGACTAACAAGGAACCTTCAAACGTTCTTGAATAATCTAGGAATATGGTACAGTTTATTATCACAGTGACATCCTCAGTAAAATGAAATGTAAAGAGAATTCCAAACTATCCACATTTCCAACCTGCAGAGAGCCAATGCTTGACTGATGTCACAATTCTGCTCTCCACAGCATGCATGTCAGTGCATATTTTTCAAAGTACATGTCCCATGCATGACCTCTTCTACTCAGATAACTGTGCCTCCTCCTAGGAATACAGTGTGTTACAGAAAACAGCCTTGTCAAGAAGCCTGTATTGTGTACAGAGAGCCATGTGTCTCTCACATTCTCACTCCAATACACACACTTAATTGAAGGGAAGGGGAAAATAATAATCTTGTGGCACTTTTAAGAGTAACCAGTTTATTTCAGCATGGACTGAAGCCTACCTTTTAAGATATCTGAACTCATGAAAGCTTATGCTGAAATAAATTGGGTTAGCCTTAAAGGTGCCACAAGACTACTTTTCCTTGGCCCCATACAGACAGGCCAAAATAAAGCTGCTTTGGGTCACTTTGGAGGTATGCTGTTTAAATGTTGCATGCATCCTAAGAGTCCGGAAGCCGCACCAAAGCCACAATCTAGTCCTAAAGACTGGAGCGCAGCTTTGGTGCAGCTTCCGGACTCTTAGGACACATGCATCATTTAAACAGCAT
>NW_024829906.1:0-1424 GCF_019175285.1 Sceloporus undulatus
TTAAAGGCTGCAATAGATTCCTCCCAGAGGACCTGAGGGTGCGGGGCGGATTATATGGAAGCAGGCGATCCCTCAAATAGGTTGGACCCAAGCCATGTAGGGCTTTAAAGGTTATAACCAACACATTGTGGCACAAAAGAGCAGTACAGCACTTTGATGCCAGTTTAACTTTCATGGCTGCATCATATGGAATACTGAGATTTATTGTCTGATGGTGTGATGATTCATATTCTCTGCTAGAAACCTGAAGGCTGCAGGTTCAGTGGAATGGAATGGACTAGGGCTCAAATTCTAACTCTCTAACCCAATACAAATCCCAGGATTATGAAAGAAGCAGCTATGACAGTGAAAGTGATACTAAACTGCTATTACTGGGTAGTGTGGAAGCACAATTAAGGATGAAACCTATTTGTGTTCCCAGTGGAAGCAGCTGGCCATTTTTTCACCTGCAGAATTATTGCATTCAGTTCAAGGCCATGGAAGCAGAGTTGCACATGCAGTGACACTGTGAATGTGCCTGTGATTTTGCATTTGGGTGTGAATTCAGTTGTTCATTCAATTCCACAAACGTTGTCATTCAATGTATAGCATGATCAGTGTGTAGCTCTATGTTGGAGATTTACACTGTGCAAGCTTGATGAAGGATCTCAGCCTATGTCTCCACTGTAAAACCCAAACTGACTACACATGCATTAGTATTCAGGTCACCTGTTGACTTATGGTGACCTCATGAATTTTACACGGTTTTCTTGGGCAAGGAATCTTCAGAGTTGGTTTTGCCAGTTGCTTCCTCTGAAAAATAGTCTACAGCACCCAGTATTCATTGGCGGTCTCCCATCCAAATACTAACAAGGGCTGACCCTGTTCAAACCTCCAAGACCAGGCAGGATCTAGTGCCTTTAGGATATTTCAGCCAGTCCATCAAAACAGTTTATCAAACAAACTGGTTCTATAGCATGAGTCAGGCCTCATTCCCACTACAAAATAAATCGTTTTTAGTCAAATCGATTAAGCGATTTAGCACCAAATATTCACACTATTTGAGCCGTGATCGAACCTACCTGTTTCATTTTAATCCACTTCAGTTTCACATTCAGCAATGGATTGATTTAACATGGAGTCAACTCATAAGGGTGACTACACCACAGGAACCAAATCAAATAGACAGTATGTTCACACTTGTGCTGAACTGATTCATTCCAAAAGAAGTGATGAATTCCGCAGATCCAGAAAAATCGGTTTTAATGGGTTTAGTGCTACATCCCCTAGTTCAGATCAGTTTGAAAACTGACTATGTAGTAAGATTGAGGCCTCAGTTTCGAAGGTCACATGCACAGTTGGTTACTATGCACTGAGTTTACTTTACCACTGTAATGAGTTAATAGGAAACAGATATTACCATGAACTACCTCATAATAATATGA
>NW_024829907.1:0-971 GCF_019175285.1 Sceloporus undulatus
AAACTGAGCTTACCTTCTCAGAAGGTTCTTAGAGAAAGAGAACAAGGATAGTGTAGTGTGAAAAGAATAGATGTTTGATTATTTTCATGCATAGGGGAAGATGGGAAAGAGGATAGCATATCATACTTTCCCTCCTGAGTCTTCTTGAAGACCCAGTTTTCTGTGACAGTACCAAAAGAGACAGGCTTTGCAATCTATGTCCATGGGCTGGAAATCTTGGATAGAAAGAAGCTTTTAAAAGACTGAAACTCATGCAAGAAAATTATGTCATTAGAGACCAGAGAATAGAATCAGGGTAAACATACAATGCATAACATATTAGTAAAACTAGCTAACATTAGTAACACAGATATATATATATATATATATATATGTATATATACACATGCAGCCGATATGACTGGCTCTCACTATGAACTCTATCAACTGAAGAGACCGGTGAGGGCAGTAGACTGGCAACACACGCAAAAAAACAACAACCCCAAAACAAAACAAGTGGTGTATGCATATTCCACCACTAGGGGCTCTTTCCAGAGGCACTAAAAAAAATCAGAACAAAAAGAACAAACTCTCATGGGCTGAGAAAGTGTACCCATCTCTCTGCTTGGGCTCCAAATGGTTAGGGCTGGAGGAGCAATTGAACAAGAGCTCCCATTCCTGTGTAGGGTCAAAAATGTCTGTGAAACAATGGAGGCTGGGCTAGGAGCCTGTAATCACCTTTAAAATCCCCCCCCTGGAAGCCCAATTTACTGATATGTATCAAATCCAAACCATTTAGGGGTTTTTCTGTGGGATTAATGGCACCCCATTCTTAAGACTGACAGTAAATTTGGAACAAAACACCAATGCTATCAGACCAGAATCCTGGACTGATCAAAACTTAAGAAAAAACCAAAATCAACAAAAAGGAGGAGAAAAACCTTGAAACCAAGTCTCTACTTAATATAAAATATGATAAACATAAAATAAAA
>NW_024829907.1:1071-1424 GCF_019175285.1 Sceloporus undulatus
CAACAACCCCAAAACAAAACAAGTGGTGTATGCATATTCCACCACTAGGGGCTCTTTCCAGAGGCACTAAAAATAATCAGAACAAAAAGAACAAACTCTCATGGGCTGAGAAAGTGTACCCATCTCTCTGCTTGGGCTCCAAATGATTAGGGCTGGAGGAGCAATTGAACAAGAGCTCCCATTCCTGTGTAGGGTCAAAAATGTCTGTGAAACAATGGAGGCTGGGCTAGGAGCCTGTAATCACCTTTAAAATCCCCCCCCCCCGGAAGCCCAATTTACTGATATGTATCAAATCCGAACCATTTGGGGGTTTTTCTGTGGGATTAATGGCACCTCATTCTTAACACTGGCAG
>NW_024829908.1:0-1424 GCF_019175285.1 Sceloporus undulatus
CCCCCCCAACCCCAGTGGAAATGGAGGGACTACTGTATACCAATGTGTTCTGTCTATAAACTTTTTTGGAGAGTCTCTCATTGTTAATTGTCTCTTGTTTGTTTTTATTTGATGCACATGTTTGATGCATGCTGAAGTTCCAATAAAGCAGTTTGAAATTTCATACTTTCAGTATTCGTTTTTGTGGATGCAATATCCTTGTGTAGAGAGCATAACCAGATCACTGAATGTTGTTCAGATATTCCTTAATAATTTTATTACTAAATTCAGAGCAATTTAGCAGACTATTACTACAGATGCAGTTATTCCAAGCCTATCTGAGTGTTAGGGAATTAGTAAATATGATTTATATCATATGATTCAATTCTATGATTCTATGATTCATATCCTAATCTACAAGAGGAGTAGGGAATAGTGGCAATCTAGATATCGACTGACTACTAACGGCTTTAGCTGGTCTTTCCAGTGGTGAAGAATGATGAATTGCATCATTTAGAGGGCCACAGGGTCACCACCCTTGATCTAGAATGGCTCTCTTGCTTATTGTTTAAGGTAGATGTGCTGAGCTTAATACATGTTTATTAGTTGCAGTCATATCCCACCTTTCCCCCAGTGAGCTGAGGAAGTTGCTCATGGCTCTCTTCCGCCCCACTTTATCTCACACCTATCCTATGAAGTTGGTCAGCCTGAGAAACAAGAAAGGCCCAAGGGCACCCAATGAGTTTCTTGGCTCCTTTTGGGACCTGAGCCCAGATCTTATAAATCTTGCAAGAGAGAGAGAGAGAGAGAGAGATGGACTTATTATCTGTCTTTTATGTTTATGACTTTTTCTCCCAAACAAGATTCGTGTTGGGTGGAATGAACCAACATTATACTTAAAACAACCCTATGAGTAATGTTAGGATATGAGTGTATGTGTAAATGAGTTAGCAGGAGACTGATAGTTGCCTAAATCCTGTTGTTGGTCCTGACTAGAGTAGGCCCATTTCCTTGGTATGATTTACATATGAGTTAATTCATCATTCAACAGTTGATTGAATTCAGCTGGGACTAAGCAACAGAATGCCAGGCAGCATGTGTGCTTGATCCAGATCACTCAGTCAGTAAGTATGAAGATCTGAAGTGGACGTCCAATGTAGTCCTGTTCATATGTGTGCAGAAAGCTCTCTTGTTCAGATTTATTTCTCTATCCATGAAAAGCGCAACAGAATTGGAGACAGAGAGGTAGTGCACTCCCTCTTTCCAATTGATTTTGCTTTCAAAACAAGTAAATAGGACTGTTATGTCCACTACACCACAGCAGTACTTTCGAATTAGTTATTTTCAGATGCTATGCTTTGCATGAAGGCCAGCATAGTGTAGTGCAGGGGTTGGCAATCCGCGGGCCGGATGCAGCCTGCGGAGGCGGCAGGACCGGCCCCAGC
>NW_024829909.1:0-1424 GCF_019175285.1 Sceloporus undulatus
CATTCAAACGTGTCATGATTATGAATCTGTAGCCAGATGGGCACTATCCACCCACAATGTAAGGGTTCAGCTGGAAAGGGAAGAAGGAAGGCACATAGATACAAAGGGGGCACAGATAAGACCATTTTATTGTCTGGATAGGTCATTTCCTACTTCACACTGCTTCTGGCCAGAATCCTCTATGGTCTTTATGTATATGTAAATACTGCAGTTACAGTGCTATGCACTGATTTGCAATGCAACCCTCCCTATTCTCCACTCCTTTTTTAAATTGTTGTTGAGTGCCTTCAAGTTGTTTCTGACTTATGGAGACCTTAAGGCAAACCTATCATGGGGTTTTCTTGTAAAGATTTGTTCAGAGGAGGTTTGCCATTGCCTTCCCCTGTGGCTGAGAGAGTGTGACTTGCTCAAGGTCACCCACTGGGTTTCATGGCTGAGCTGGGAATCAACCCCTGATTGTTGTAGTTCAACATTCAAACTACTAGGCCATGGTGGCTTACCAAGCAGCAACTGCTGCAGTCAATGGAAGCTAGCACCCCTGTTGCTTGGGAAGCAGGTGACTGCTATTTCCAAACCCTCCTGTAAGCGATCCCCATTGCAACAGGCACAAACAATGTCCTTGTCACAATTCCCCTCATGCTGGAAATCACTCACACAAGGGGGGAGTAGTGTGGACAACAGCAGCCAGTTGCTTCCTTAGTGACGGGGGAAGGGACCCCCATTGATCATGGCAGCTGCTGCCCAATAAGTGAGGATTGAGAGACTTTCCTAAACTAGGGGGCAACTAGGGGCTATGTAGGGACCATAAACATACAATGGGTCCTTGTTATCCACTGGGGTTTGATTCCAGGATCCCCCATGGATAGCAAAATCCGTGGATGCCCAAGTCCCATTAAATATAATGGCAGAGCAACATGGTGTCCCTTATATAAAATGGAAAAACCAAGGTTTACTATTTGGCATTTATATTTTTTGCAATATTTTCAAGTCGTGGATGCTTGAATCAGTGGATAACAAATCCGCGGATAAGGAGGGATGACTGTATAAGAGTTACAAGCGCAGAACTGCAGGTTACACATTCTGTGGTACAGGATTCCACCCAACGTTTTGAAATGTGTCAACAGCTAGAAGTGAAATCTAGCCATAGATTTCTCTTAAGAAATCAAAGTTATTGACTCGGTCTACCCCATTGCCCCTCCAAAAAGGGGCAGGAGATCAAACTAATAAGGTTGGCGCATGCTTTAGTGAGCATTCATTGTTGACTAACTGTAGGAGAAATGGGACAGGGCATGCACCCTGAAAAGGAGCATGCCCACATGGCAACACTTTTGCTGCAGGTCTCCACCTGTTAATAATTACAAACACAGAAGGCCCCTAGGATCTGGAACACCCTTCCCGATGAGCTCCGCTCCACCACCTCCCTG
>NW_024829910.1:0-1424 GCF_019175285.1 Sceloporus undulatus
CTTCAGCTCACAAGCTACTGACTACAGTCAAGGTGGAGAATCTGGCGCCATACGTTAACGTGTCGCCTCACGTGCTGCGCAACATAGCAACATCAAAAGCATTTTAACAAGGTGTATCTGTTGTGTAGGGGAGCTGCAGTGAATCTATGCTAGGTCCATGGGGCTTTGTTTGGTGCAGAGGGAGGAAGGGGATACCCATCTCTTCATCAGCCCAAAGGAGGCATATGTCACCTACATATCTGACTAGCAGCATGCTGTTCTCTTTATCTTTGAGTGGTGCAGGATTTCTTGACAAACCAAGCCTAACCCCAGTCTCTTTTCTCAGGAACTTCATCTCGTCCTCCTTGTACACAGCTTTGGGGCATATTTTACTGGAAGAGACCCAAGAGCAGGGCCACCCGGATCCCCTCCCACCTAATGGCCAACACAGAGGCCAAGCAGAGGAAGTTGGGCTCCAAGAGAAAGAGGCTGTCGAAGTACAACAACTCTTTGGTGAGTCGCCATCTTGACTATTAATTTCATTTGTGTCACTGCTGGGGCAGCTGATGAAAGCAAGTGGAGAACATATTGCTCCAATTTGGCAGAGAAAGTCCTGGTTAATCCTCTGTCACCCCACGTTTTTAGGGGCTTTCAAAAATGTCCCAGTTTCTCTCTCCTCCTCCCACTTTCCCTCTTCTCCTCAGCTCTCTTGAGTTGCTGCAAAGTGACTTCCAAGGAGTTTGCACCCCATCAACTCAAAAGGGGGGACAGGAGAGGAGATAAGTTGCCAGGGTCTTCCCTTGCCAGGAGGCTGAGGCAAAAGCAAACTGCTGTGCCCTTCCTAGCTTGTGTGATCTTCCTCATAAACAACCTTGGCCATCCTCACAACCTTCTGGTGTTGCTTGTCCACATGTGCCTTGCTTTTCCATCTGTGAAATGTTGAGGGATATGGGAGACCATCTCTGGATCTAAATTGGGGGTGGGCCCAGTGGCCCTCAAGTCCAGAGTGCTCCCCAGAACTGGTTTTTAAAATGACATTTGCCTCTGAAATTTGGCAAGAAATGGCGAAATGCAGCATAATCCTTTTGTGGCTAAATATAATATATCTGTTGGGATAATCAGTATCCTAACTCATCCTCAGTATCCCAGCCATGGCCTAAATTATATTGTTTATTATATTGTATATTATATTGAAAGGATTCAACACAAACTGATCTCAAATGCAGTAGCTTTTTCCTTGCTAACAGAATTAAAAGTTTATTTCCTGGACTGAATTCTGAAGTGATGAAATAATATTTGGATGCACCATGTGCTTTCCTCCCCTTTTGCTTAGTCACTCTCTGGATGATGACTATTTTATATTTCAGGTGACCTTTGCAGATGTGGCAGTATATTTCACTGAGGATGAATGGAATCTGTTGACGAAGAAACAGAAACTTTTGTAC
>NW_024829911.1:0-1424 GCF_019175285.1 Sceloporus undulatus
GATAGACTCAATCACGGTTGCCCTGAGCCTGCAAGACCTAAGCAAGGTGGTTGAGTCTATCCTTTCATTCATAATCTTGGGAAATTATCCTGCCTTTAGTTTCATTAGTATTTTTAAAGCATATTCACATTTATTTATTTATTTATTTATTTCCAATAAAATATATTTTTTCCTATTTATTATTTGTTGCCTTGATTGTTACCTTTAAGGTTACTTCCCATTGGAATGATAGTACCAGTGAATGTCTGAATTCATGGCTGAGGGTGCAATCCAGGGTTTGAGTAGGAGTAGGTCCCATTGTCCATACAATCCATTATAGCAGTGTTTCCCAAACCTTGGCCCTCCTAGTGTTTTGGACTTCAGCTTCCAGAAGCACCCACCAATTTGGTCCAAAGTCAGGAATTCTGGGAGCTGAAGTCCAAAACATCTGGAGAAACAAAGTTTGGGAACCACTGCATTATAGGATGGCTCAGTAAAGGTTCATTCCAGTGTGCAGGGATGGGAGGTGAATTTTGATCACTTGCCTTCAGTAGTGGGTTTCAAAAAATTATATTATTTCAGATATATATATATATATATATATATATATAGAGAGAGAGAGAGAGAGAGAGAGAGAGAGCACTGTTGAACATTTCCTCTGGTTCTGATGCTCAGTTGTCACATAACTGGTTTCAATTGGGATATGGGACTATGGGATATGGGAATATGGGACTTTGTTCTATTGGAAAAGTTAACACAAACAGTCAAGGAACTGAATGAAAGCACATTTTCTGCAGAGAGAGTTTGAATAGATGCAATTTTGCACAGGAAAGTGAAGACAGTTAACCATCAAGACCTCCAAGGAGGGAGACTCCACTACACTCCGAGGAAGGAGTGTGTTCCACTGTCGAACAGCCCTTACTGTCAGGAAGTTCCTCCTAATGTTGAGGTGGAATCTCTTTTCCTGCAGCTTGGATCCATTGTTCCAGGTCCTGTTCTCTGGTGAGATCATTTATAAATTTTGTGTATTTCACAAATCGCATTTCATATTTATCTTCTCAATGAAAGACAAAAAGTCGGCACGTAAAAGATCTCAGCTTGGTTGAAGCAAAGACGAAGAGGTTCTTTGAGGTGTGACATTGGCACAGTGTGACTGGGCCAAGAAGGTCAAGGTGTTATCTTATTTTTAACGGCCATTTCCTTTGTAGTGGGACGAAAATAACCCCTCCGTTTCCTGCCAGGGACTGTGTTCCAGCAAACAGGGAATTTGCAGGCTGCTGGGATATTTTGAGAAGCACCCAAGGAAGTTTCGGAAGGTCCAGATTTGCAAGGAGCAAAGCCCAGGTTGCATCTGCACTGCAAAAATAATCCAGCTTGACATGCCTTTAACTGCCATGATTCAATGCTATGGAATTCTGGGGGTTGTAGTTTTGTGAGCTAGTTAG
>NW_024829912.1:0-1424 GCF_019175285.1 Sceloporus undulatus
TCCACACTGGAGAGAAGCCATACAAATGCCAGCATTGTGGGAAATGTTTTCCTCAGAGGCCAAACCTAGTGAAACATCAGAGAGTTCATACAGGAGAGAAGCCACACAAATCCCAACAGTGAACTAATATTATTTTTCTCAATAATGAATACAAAAAATATATTTTCAAACCAGTGGTGCTAAGAAAAGGCCCTTGTGATTTTCTTTGTAAGCTTTGTGTGTTGATATGCCTGTGTTTTAAAGTTGTATTTTGTTATTTTAAGGTTTTAATAGCTAATAGTATAGATAATTACTTTGGTTTGTAAATTTGGGTGGGGATTGTGGGTTGGGGTATAGGTTGGGTAGATGGGGGGCTGGGATTTTTTAGAGCTGTCTAGAATAGTTATGGGAATGATAGCTTTTGCAATGTGATGGATCTTGGCTGAAGAACGTTGAGGGCAGGTATTGACAGAAAGGGCTAGTTTCTGGGAGTGGCAAAGGTGGCCTTGTTACCGGTGGGGCATAGACTGTGGGAATTGGAGGTGGGGGCTAGGTTTGGAAGAGGGGGGAGTTTTAGGTTTTGGGGTTTTGGTATATTGTTTGGATTGGAGTGGGCAGTTCTGGCTTAAACACTGAATTTCTATGTGTTCTCAATAAAGTTCTTTGCTGTTTCCACACAGTGGACTCTTTGATGCACCAAACTAACCTTTTATTCTCTTCTCAGTCCTCAGCTCCATTCCCAGCCGTAATAACAGCAGAGGCACACAAACACACACATACACACACAAACATACAGGATACATAGAGAGAGCTATATTTCCAAAGCAGAGCCTTCCTTTCCTGCCTTTCCCTCCTGAGTCCAGCTCTGCACCTTGGGCTCCAGGAATAAAGGAGGGAAGGAACGGGAGGCTGTTGAACCCCCGGAGCATACCTTCCTTTCCAACAAAGCCCCCAGTGGAATAAGCAGCAGCCTCTAGGCCCTGGCAATCCCTGCGCATGCTGAGGAAGGGCATCAAGGGGGATGTTGCGGTCGCCCAGGACTAAATGCTGCTTACCTGAAGGTTTGAGACGTGACCATTGCAACCTGAGGCTGATGCTTCTTGCCTGAAACACTGAGATTGGCCCATTGTGACTTCAGTCTGATGTTCCTTGGATGAAGGATAGAGACGGAACTATTGTGACTTCAGGGTGGTGCTCTTTACCTGAAGGATTGAGACTGGCCCATTGCAACCTCAGGCTGATGCTCCGTTCCTGAAAGGTTGAGATGGGAGAATTGTCACTTCAGACTGGTGCTGTATACCTGAAGGATTGGGACTGGTCCATTGCGTGTCAGAAACAGTGTATAAGGGTTCTGTCATAAAGAGTAAAATATTAGGGTTTGGTTATTAAAGTAGGAGTTATAGTTGTAGTTCATAGTAAGTAGTGTAGAGTGATGGGTTATAGAA
>NW_024829913.1:0-849 GCF_019175285.1 Sceloporus undulatus
AAAGCCCCCTGGACCTAGCATAGATTCACTGCAGCTCCCCTACACAAGAGATACTCCATGACTTCTTAGAGTGGTGGGGGATTTGGGGATGGGGAATTGGAGAGGGCCCTGGTTATGTCCCTGTAGCTAGATGTGAAATGAGTTCACCATAAATAAATAAATAACCTGCTTTCCTTCTGCATTCCTCTTCTTTTCCCCATCATCAGCTCCTTTCCCAAGAAGGCTGCATCCGCACTATAGAAATAAGGCACTTTGCCACCACTTTAACCGCTCAGTGCTATGGAATCCTGGGATTTTACCTTTGGACACTTAGCCTTTTCTGCCAGAGAGCTCTTATGCCACAACAAACTACAAATCCCAGGATTCCATAGACTGGAACTAGAAGAGTTAACACACTTTAGAACTGGATTATTTCTGCAGTGCAGATACAGCCTAAGTCAGTTTTAAAAGCGTAGAAGCACCCAATTCTTGTTTTTACCCTCCTAATAATGGTTTTCCTTTAAAAAAATAAGTAGTTTGTTTTAGTCTCTCATAGTTATTCTTCTTGTTGTTTTTTTGTTTGTATGTTTGTATGTTTCATTCTTGGTAATATGAGTTATTCTGGTCTGTCTCCTTCCTTCTTCCCTGAAAATCTATTAATAAGGAAACTTGGGAGACTTTTAAAACCTCCCAAAGGAGCTACTTTTGGCCTTGTTTGGGGGACTAGCCTCCTCTTAGAAGCCAAAGCCCAATGTTTGTGAAGAAGAAGAATAAGGCTTGTATTAAAACAATCCTCCCCATTTCTGATCTGTTTTAAAACCCATGTTCCCCAGAAGGAGCAGAGCTGTGTAATAAGAAAACCCTCTCTTT
>NW_024829913.1:949-1424 GCF_019175285.1 Sceloporus undulatus
CTGGTCTGTCTCCTTCCTTCTTCCCTGAAAATCTATTAATAAGGAAACTTGGGAGACTTTTAAAACCTCCCAAAGGAGCTACTTTTGGCCTTGTTTGGGGGACTAGCCTCCTCTTAGAAGCCAAAGCCCAATGTTTGTGAAGAAGAAGAATAAGGCTTGTATTAAAACAATCCTCCCCATTTCTGATCTGTTTTAAAACCCATGTTCCCCAGAAGGAGCAGAGCTGTGTAATAAGAAAACCCTCTCAGAAAAGACACACAAAAGATACACAAAGATACACAATTCCTTCCTTTTGGCCCAAAGAGCCAGGCCTCCTTCTGACCCTTGAGCCTCAGGAGAGAAAGAGATACTTCTGTTCAACTGAAGCCTCAGAGAATGTTCACAAGCAGACAATAAAATGGCTGCCAGAACACAAAACTGCAACTGGAACACAAAATGGCTGCCTCTTCCTCAGTGCTTGGCAGTTGTCAGTTGG
>NW_024829914.1:0-1424 GCF_019175285.1 Sceloporus undulatus
TTATTATTATTATTATTATTATTATTATTATTATCATTACCATCTTATATCCCACCTTTCCCCAGCCCCAACATAGAGACTCAAAGCGGCTAACAGAAAATTTAAAAACAATAGAATTTAAAAATTGCGCAACACTAAAAATGTAGAAATATAAAATTAAACCATTTAAAAAGTTAAAACAGTTATGAATAAAAATGTAAAATGTAAAATGTTAAAAACACAAAACTTAAAATTTTAAGCTTGAAAAGGCCTGACAGCATAAGAATGTCTTTATCTGCTACTGAAAGGATAGCAGTGATGGAGCCATCCTGGTCTCTCAAGGGAGGGAGTTCCAGAGCTTGGGAGCAGCCACTGAGAAGCCCTCCCTCCCCCTTTTTTATTATTTTTCAAAAGTTGCAAACAAGAAATATATATAAAAAACAAAAAAGGCTAGAAACAGGAAACAAATACAAATAAAAACAAACAATAGTGCAGGCATTAAAAAAACCAACAGAGTTCAGGATCATGTGTGGGATGTAAAATGGCAGCATTACATAGAAAAGAGGGATGGGCTCAGAACAGAGACATCACCTTTGTATAAACATGTCCATCCAAAGGGAGCCATGTTACAGATGCGTAATAGATGCGTGATACCTATCTCTCCTTCCTTCCACTCTCCTAACCAAAGAGGCCTGAGGGTCAGCCCAATCGTACCACAAACCCTGTCTCTGCTCCTGTGCAACGCCAGGTCCATAAAAAAATAAGACCCACATCATATACGATCTTATTCAGGATACCACCTGTGACCTGGCGTGCATCACTGAGACCTGGCTTGGGCCCAGTGTTGCCAATTTCGCGACTTTCACGCGAAAACGGGGACTTTTCAGAGCTTTTCGTGTGATTTTCGCGCCTGGCTCTTTTTCAGTGCCTTTTTGGTGACTTTGGCCCTTTCAGCTCCAGCCTGAGAGGGAGGCTGGCTGCAGAGCAACGTTGGAGTGTAACAGTTTTCAGGCAAGATGGCTGGAGAAAAAACTCTCTCTCTCTCTCTCTCTAATGACTCCCTCTGAGAGCCAGGACGGAGCAAGCCCAACCAACCCCAACTGTTTGGAGGAATAGTTCAGCCAATCAGAGAGAGGATAGTGATTGCCCCCCCTCCCCAGGCATTCTCAGGATCCAGGGGAAAGCAAAGTGGCTGCAGTGCTGGAGAGAGGCAGGGAGGGAGGGATCTTGGCTGGCTTCCCAATTGCCTTGGATTTCCAAGTAAGACATAAGTTTTAAGGCACACAAAGGCAATACTTGATCATGGTATCATGGCTTGATGTTGTGGACTTCTGTGTGTGCCTGAGAGTGACATTTGAATTTCTGAATTCCTGAGCTTGGGCAGAGTGCCCCAAGCCTACCTCTCAGGGTCGTTGTTGTACTGTGAGGTGGACCATTTGAGTTGA
>NW_024829915.1:0-1424 GCF_019175285.1 Sceloporus undulatus
CTCCCCCTCAGAGGCCGAAAGATGACAGTTAGGGAGGGAGGAGCCTCCTTCTTCAGGAAGGGGCCATCTTGGCCTGCCTGAGCAGGGAGTTCCAGAATCTAGGGGCAGCCACGGAAAAAGACCTTTCTCATGTGCCCACCAACCTTACTTGAGATATGGTGGGATGGAGAGAAGGGCCTCCCCCTAGGATCTCAGAGCACAGGCTATCTCATATAGGCAGATACGGTTTGCCAAATAGCCTGGACCTGAGCCCTATAGGGCTTTACAGTCACAGTTACGATCCTCCTTCCAGTCTCACAGTCTTCAGACTGGTGTCCTCACTTATGCATCAGGGACAAACGGAGAGGGGCATCCACCCACAGCACACACCCCTGGGCCCCACATCCATATTCAAGCCTCTGGAGCTTCCGTGAGTCCCATCAATGAGTCACTAGAGGGTGGAGCTAGGAGCCTAGCTCTTTATAACTCCTCCCAGAAGCCTTCCAGGCTAGTCCCTGCAAGGAAGAAGAAGGAAAGTAGTTTCTGGGCAGCCATTTTGAGTGGGTGATTGTCTGAGGGTTTTTTTTAAACTCTTGAGAGAATATGTTTGTTGCTGAGAGGTGGAGCTTCTGTGAATCACATCAGTGAATAACCAGGGGGTGGAACTCCTGTCTAGCTCTATTAACAACATAGGCAGTTGCGAACTTTGTTTTAGAGATTCTCCTTTAAATTTTTTCTTTTCTTTTCTTTTTTTTAATGGACTTTTGGGTTTTTTTTTTGCTCTGAGGATGTGAGTCAAGCACTTGCTTTCTGAATGAGCTAGCCAGGAGATCTCTATAAAGTTATGTCCCCAATAGATTGAGCTCACTGACAGGATGTTGCTGTAGAGAAGGTCACTTCACATACACAGCTCCACAGTTGGAGGAATGCCACAAACAAAAGTAGGGAAACCAATGATCATTCTGGGAGCTTGCAGAAACAGAATCAATTTGAAGTTCTTTCCCTTATCAGGGATGATGAGGAAGAGCAGCATGAACAGACTTCAGAGACAGACCAGGGAAGCCTGAGAGTGCTGGAATAGTAACAAGCTCTACACTTGAGAGTTAATAATCCTTGGTATACTGAAGATCTTAGATGAAGCGGGTTGTACAACGACTAGAGCTCCGCTGGCGAAAGACTCGATCCCTAGCCGACAAGACACGTCATAGGACTTTACTTAAAGCCTATCGAGTGGCAATAAATGCAGCAAAGAAATCTTTCTTTTCTGCATCTATTACATCTGTGAAGTCTCGTCCGGCAGAGCTTTTCAAGGTGGTTAGGAAGTTAACAGACTCCTTCCACCTTGAATCCGTTGTTACAACCTATGGAGGCCTGCGGTGATATTTTCAACGATCACAGATAAAATCTCTTGGATAAGGGCCGACTTAGACGCCAGCCTTAACACA
>NW_024829916.1:0-449 GCF_019175285.1 Sceloporus undulatus
GCGCCCGCGCGCAAGAGGTGCTGGCTCCGTCCGCCTTTGCCTCCCCGCGCGCCCGCGCCACTCACCGCCTCCTCCTCCACCCCCTCTTCTCCAGCAGGCCGCGCGGAGGAGGCGAAGCTGGAGGCGCTTGGTCTCCTGCGCGCAGCCGCGCGCGACCCTCCTCCTCCACCCCGTCCGCCCCAGCCCTCAGGTGAATGGAGGAAGGGGAGAAGGAGAAGGAGGAGGAGGAGGAGGAGGCAAAGGAGGAGAGGAAGGAGTGAGTGGCCAGAGAGGCCTCAAGGTGGGGGTTTTTTGGGGTGTGTGTGTGTGTGCTTTTAATGCTAACAAGTCTCCCTTACTTTGACAGTGATAGTGTGGTGGTGGTGATGATGATGATGATGATGATATGAGTGGGTCATCTTGAGAGGCATGCATGCACTGTTTCAGAAGCCGAGAGAGTGTGACTTTCC
>NW_024829916.1:549-874 GCF_019175285.1 Sceloporus undulatus
TTTGCCAGAAAGGGAAGTCCATTTCTGACATCTGTCTAGAAATAATGGACAAATGTCCTCCATTTTGATCATGCCTAAGAAACAGGCATTTAGATCAACATTTTTTTAAAAAAAAAATCAATTTTTTCGCGTGTCCTCCATTTTAAAAAAATGTGTCCCACATCTGAAAAATTTGTCCTACATTTGTCCTACATTTGTCCCGGTTTGGAGGTCCTGACTTATGGCAACCCTACTTATGTCTCATTCAACTCCATTTGATTCTACTGTATTCCAACATTGCATTCCACCCTTTCCCCTTTTTTTCAGAGGATTTTCCATTTAACCA
>NW_024829916.1:974-1423 GCF_019175285.1 Sceloporus undulatus
GCGCCCGCGCGCAAGAGGTGCTGGCTCCGTCCGCCTTTGCCTCCCCGCGCGCCCGCGCCACTCACCGCCTCCTCCTCCACCCCCTCTTCTCCAGCAGGCCGCGCGGAGGAGGCGAAGCTGGAGGCGCTTGGTCTCCTGCGCGCAGCCGCGCGCGACCCTCCTCCTCCACCCCGTCCGCCCCAGCCCTCAGGTGAATGGAGGAAGGGGAGAAGGAGAAGGAGGAGGAGGAGGAGGAGGCAAAGGAGGAGAGGAAGGAGTGAGTGGCCAGAGAGGCCTCAAGGTGGGGGTTTTTTGGGGTGTGTGTGTGTGTGCTTTTAATGCTAACAAGTCTCCCTTACTTTGACAGTGATAGTGTGGTGGTGGTGATGATGATGATGATGATGATATGAGTGGGTCATCTTGAGAGGCATGCATGCACTGTTTCAGAAGCCGAGAGAGTGTGACTTTCC
>NW_024829917.1:0-1423 GCF_019175285.1 Sceloporus undulatus
TCAAAGATGCAAAGCTAGCCACGTCAGGGACGTAGCCAGGGGGGGGGGTCTTGGGGTCCGGACCCCCCCCTTCCATTAGAAAAATGAATGGTGTGTGCTGCTGCGCCACCGCGCCCAAGACCCATTATAATGGTGGCACTTAGTCTGGACCCTCACCTTCCTAAAATCCTGGCTACGTCCCTGGCCACGTGCTGGAAGTTAGTACTAGAAGTGTTTTCTTAACCTGAAAGAAGGATTTAACAGTTTTATAAGCAAAAGTTATGTTTTTAAATAAAAAACAAAGAACAGTGATGCCTTACTTTGTGGCTCCAGCTTTTGGATGATAGGCAGAGCGCTGGTCACTGCCACTGCAGTAATGGTCTTCACTCCTTTCTCTGCTATCTCACATACAGATTTCAGGTAGGGATGGTTATCTTTTGTGCTGACATAAGCAGAGGAAACCATATCATAGGTGGAACTCACCAGGGGAAGGTTGGCAACCCTGGATACCACATTCTGTAAATACAGAAGACAGGACAGTTAACCCACATGTCTTCTTGGATAAACGGCAGCTGACATTACTCAACTGACTCAGATATACCTGTTGTGCATCGGTTGACACTACGGCCATGTTGCAATCTTGAACGTTTTAGAATCTGAAAAGAAAGAGCACAAGTGGGGATTTTAGACTTATAGTTCCCCGCAAAGATGTAACTATTTTGTTAATTTACTAAACTCCTTTTGAAGGAATGGCAAATTTAGGCCTGTTACAGACTGCCAAAATAAAGCTGCTTCAGGTCTCTTTGGAGGTATGCTATTTAAACGATGCATGGGTCCTAAGAGTCCAGAGGTCGCGCCAAAGCCACACTCCATTCCTAAGCACTGGAGTGCAGCTTTGGTGCAGCTTCTGGATTCATTTAAACAGCATACCTCCAAAGAGGCCCAAAACAGCTTTATTTTGGCAGTCTGTAACAGGCCTTAGAATCCAAAACCAGATCTGGGATCCAACCCTTCCTAGACATTGGGAAGGAGGGGTTGTCCTGTCTGCAACATTACACGCTCTGGTCTATTCAGTAAGAACACAGGCCCAAGTTTAAGCAGCCATGGTCAGACCCTGGGGGTTCTAACAATATCATTTACTTTTCTACAATCCTGAGGCTCCTTAATCTTTCTTGAGATCAAAGCTTGCCTCATTTACCAAACACAGAAGTATTAGATGAGGAAAATAAAGTTTCGACTAACAGCAGAAAACTGGAAACTGGGTGCCTGAATACAGCATCCAGTAGAAAATTCCTAGGAATGGATGATTAGGAATTCGTTCCTGATCGTGTGATCACTCACATACACACACTGTGCAGCCAAGGCTGTGCCCTCAGGGCCAATGCCAAAGACACACATTACACCCTGACTACAAACAAAAAATAGACAGTGGCCTGTTACAGAC
>NW_024829918.1:0-1423 GCF_019175285.1 Sceloporus undulatus
TGAGTTTAAGGTTGCTTGCCTACTTGTTTCCATAGACTTATGATTTCCATAGGTTTATGATTTATTGATTTGAGAGAAAAATTCTTGACTAGATAGCAGTTTAGTCTGATCCAGCAGGCCTCTTTTTAAGTTCTAATATCCCAATGTTCTCTCTTTGCTATATGCTATTTCCTTTTGAATTTCTGGGGGTGAGTTCTAAAAGCTGTTTGCAAATGTGTCAGATGTTCCTGTTTACCCTTCTCTTTGGCAACTGTCTCTGTTAAAATGCTGTCCTCAGTTTGCCCCTATACATTGGATGGTGGGATATCATTTAGGAATGTTGCTAGTGTTTTTACTTGTGTTTGAAAGTTGTAATTCTTCACGTTCCAGCCTATTTCTCTCTCTTCTTAGCAGCCAAGCTGGAGGCATTTTGTCACTTCTGCACAAGTGTGGAAATGGAAGGGCAGGCTTTGTGAAGTGTGTGTGTGTGCAGATGGCATGATTCAAGTGGAAACATTTTTCATGCAGCTATTTAAAACACTTGCATCTCTATTAAAGGAAAGCAGTTTTTAACAAGTAGTATAATTGGGTGGTGGGGTAGGACAAATAACCACCAAAGAGAAGTAAAAATAATGAGAATAGGAAGCCAACAAACAGATCTCCTGTGAGGAGACTGAATATTTCCACTTGAGATTTAAAATGAATCATTCTTGGCTGTGATGTCTGACCATGGGGAACTGTGGCTTCCTTAAGCTATAATAAGAAGGAAATGAGGACCAAACCACACTTTCAGATCCTAGTTTGTTCTCAAAACATAGGGCTGAAACAGACAGTCTGGAAGGCCTCTGGCTGCTCTAATGCTTATCACATTGCGTCCATGGCAACTAGACAGCCCGCTCCTGAACTTAGCCAGCACTGTGGTCCCAAATGGACTGCCTGCAGGAGCGGTTTTAATCCACTCCCGAAAAGGCTGGCTCCAGCCACCTTGGAGCAGCTTCCAGCCACTTTCGGGGCATGCATCATCTGAACGCCACACCCCCAAAGTGGTCAGATGCTGCTTTTTTTTAGCCCATCTGTTTTGGGCCATAGTTGAACAAAATATGGTTTCCAGAGTTTAGAGATCAATGGGAGCCACAGTTAAAATTGGAAATGTATGATTGCAGTTTCTTTTTTCAGCATATGAAAGTGGAGAAGAGGAAAACCATAATATGTCACTTACTACTATTAATAATAATAATAATAATAATAATAATAATAATAATAATAATAATAATACTTTTTATTTATAGACCGCTATTCCGCAATGATCATAGCGGTGTACAGTACAAAAATGCAATACAATACAATACAATCTCTCTCCCTCAAGATGGTGGCTGAAGGGAGGTCTTTTCTTCTTCCAGGCAGGCCTGGTGGTGCTAGCCTGCCTCTCTCTCCCTCAAGATGG
>NW_024829919.1:0-845 GCF_019175285.1 Sceloporus undulatus
AACATCATGCCAATATGAGCAATTTGGATTTTGGAATTCTGGATAAGAGAGGCTCACCCTGTATATACACACATATATTACATTTTGTTGTTGTTGTTGTTATCCACCCTCGAGTCGATCTCGATCCATGGCAACCCTGTAGATGAGACATCTCCAAGACTCCCTCTGCTCCACTGCTCTGCTCAGGTCCTGCACATTCATACCCAGGACCTCCTCCTTCATAGAGTCCATCATCCATCTGGCATGCAGACTTCCTCTCTTTCTACTTAGAACCATAGAATCATAGAGTTGGAAGAGACCGCAAGGGCCCTGATCCAGTCCAATCCCATCCAGCCTCTGCTTAAAGACCTCAAAGGAAGGAGATTCCACTACACTCCAAGGAAGGAGTGGGTTCTACTGTCGAACAGCCCTGACTCTCAGGAAGTTCCTCCTAATGTTGAGCTGGAATCTCTTTTCCTGGAGCTTTCATCCATTGCTCCGGGTCTGAGTCTCTAGAGCAGCAGAAAACAAGCTTGCTCCCTCCTCAACATGACATCCCTTCAAATATTCAAACAGGACTATCATCATATCACCTCTTAACCTTCTCTTCTCCAGGCTAAACATCCCCAGCTCCCTAAGTTGTTCCTCATAGGACATGGTTTCCAGACCCTTCACCATTTTAGTTGCTCTCCTTTGGACATGCTCCAGTTTCTCATTGTCCTTTTTGAATTGTGGTGCCCAGAACTGGACACAATATTCCAGGTGGGGCCTGACCAAAGCAGAATAGAGTGGCACTATTACTTCTCTTGATCTAGACACTATACTTCTGTTGATGCAGCCTAGAATCGCATTGGCCTTTTTAGCTG
>NW_024829919.1:945-1423 GCF_019175285.1 Sceloporus undulatus
CTTTTGAATTGTGGTGCCCAGAACTGGACACAATATTCCAGGTGGGGCCTGACCAAAGCAGAATAGAGTGGCACTATTACTTCTCTTGATCTAGACACTATACTTCTGTTGATGCAGCCTAGAATCGCATTGGCCTTTTTAGCTGCCGCATCGCACTGTTGACTCATGTTCAACTTGTGGTCTACTTGGACTCCAAGATCCCTTTCACATGTGTGGTGACTTGGGGGCCTTTCCCTGGAGCCCTTGGCGCCCTGTGCGTGGCCCTTTTCTCCCAGGGAGTCCCCTCTTGTCACACTTTTCCCTCTAGGATCTCCTAGATCTCCATTCTTGCTCCCTGTTGAGCAGAATGAGACCCCTGGAGGTCCTATAGTCGCGCTGCCACCACTCAGTGAATTATCAATGAACTATATTTCCCAAGCACACACTGAGACTTGCTTGAGAGAGAGAGATCTAGTTTCCTTTCTTGCTAACCCACAGC
>NW_024829920.1:0-1423 GCF_019175285.1 Sceloporus undulatus
TGGACGATACACTGTTTGATCCACCTTGCTAAGGTAGGGCGTGACACTTTTTTGCCCTTGGAGTTAGGTCGGAAGGATACAAATAGTGACTCCGATCTCCTGAAGGTGGCTGTTCTCTTGAGGTATATTTTTATGGCTCTGCGAACATCGAGGGTATGCCAGCACTTTTCAAGGTCTTCCCTGGGACGGGGGCAGAAGGACGGGAGGACTATATCCTGGGAGGTGTGGAAGACCGAATTGACTTTAGGGATAAAGGTTGGGTCAGGTCTGAGGAGAATAGAGTCCGGCCTGATGATGCACAGTTCTTTGCGGACGGATAGGGCACCAATTTCGGACACGCGCCTTGCTGATGTGAGTGCCGTCAGTAACAGTGTCTTGAGGGTCAGGAACTTGAGGGGTACCTCCCTCAGTGGCTCGAAAGGCGGGATGGTCAAGGCCTTGAGGACTTTATGCAGGTCCCAGGACGGGAATCGATGTTTGGTTGGGGGCGCCTTGTTGGCAACCCCCTTGAGTAGCCTGCGGATATGGGGGTGTCGGGATATCCTGGCTGCGTCGTCATGGGGCAAAATGGAGGTGATGGCTGCCACTTGTCTCTTGATGGTGTTGGGTCGCAGGCCCTGGAGGAAGCCATCCTGCAAGAACTGGAGTAGTGTCGGGACAGAGATCTTGATGAAGTCCTTGTTCTTGACCTTGCACCACCTCCTGAATGTCCTGAAGGTGTACTCGTAGATTCTATTTGTAGATTGGCGTCTCGAAGCGAGAATGGAGTCAACCACTTCCGGGGAGTAGCCGTATCCGTTCAGCATGAAGCGTTCAATTTCCATGCGTGAAGCCGTAGCCAGGCTGGGTCTGGGTGATGGATCTGTCCTTGTGCGAGGAGATCCGGCCTGAGTGGAAGGGCGAACCCTTGAGTTGCCATGGTGAGAATCTCTGAGAACCAGGGTCGCCGCGGCCACGCTGGAGCCACGAGGATAACCTGTGCGTTGGTCCTGCGTATCCTGACTAGGAGCTTCGTGAGCAGCGGAGTTGGCGGGAAGGCGTAGAGGAGGCCCGGAGGCCAGTGGCAGTTGAGGGCGTCCATTCCTTCGGCCCCTTCTGTCCGGAATCTTGAGAGGAACCTGGGAGTCTTGGCATTGGCGGGGGAGGCGAACAGGTCCAGTATGGGTTGGCCGAGTCTGTCCGTGATGATCTGGAAGGTCTGAGGGTGGAGACTCCACTCTCCCTGGTCGATGTCCATTCTGCTCAGCCAGTCGGCTTTTGAGTTTAGGGATCCTTGAAGGTGCTCGGCCTCCAGAGTTAGGAGGTTGGCCTCTGCCCACGTTAGAAGGGATCAAGCTTCGCTCATCAGGGACCTGGATCTGGTTCCCCCTTGACGGTTGACATGGGCCTTGGCTGTGGTGTTGTCCGTCCTGACCAGGACTGA
>NW_024829921.1:0-1423 GCF_019175285.1 Sceloporus undulatus
TATCATTGTTAAATCTAGACTATAAAATCTTTGCATCTATTTTGGCCAATCGACTGAAAACATTCTTGCAGCTCTGGATAGATGAGGACCAGAGAGGGTTCCTTCTGGGAAGATATATGAGAGAGAAAATATGAGAATTGTCTTGAATGTTATGGAGTACTATGAGAAACATATAGAGAAGGGATTGGCTATGGTATTGATAGGCATTGATCTGCACCTTTTGATATATCTAAATGATAGGCTCCGACCTGCACCTTGATATCAAAGTGCATCTTGACCTGAGTAGCTGTATGGCCCTAGCATGGGATCTAAGTATAACAGGTTCCCATTGAACAAAGGGAAACCATGGGTTTTGATATGTAAACGAATTTCCATTCTCAGCTCTGAAGATGGGTGAGATCATGCAAGGAGCTGCCTTAAGCTGCTATCGGGCAGATGCCTTAAGGAAGTGTCTCTCTTTGTGATTGAGGGGGAGCCATCTGAATCAAAGGAATGGCATTTGCATAGCCATTTGGGTCCCTACGCTAGTGGAGACATTTGGTGAGATCAAAACATGGATCTAAGATGTGAAATACACTTCAAACAGTTTCCTTAGAAGATTGATTGACCTTTTGTCTAGAGACCCTATGAAACCCTTAAAAAGGTCTCCTAAATTTAGGAATGTGCTGCCTGCCTTTCTCAGGTCAGTCACAGGCCTCTCTCAGGTCATTTGCAGCCAGAATCTATGTCAGTTTGAGATTCTATCGTTTGAAGTCAGAGTCGCTCTGACCTAGTCTGCTAAGCCTTAAGCATTAAGCAGACTTGTTTCACATACAAATCTCCTAACACAGATTGGACTTCCCAGGAGCGAACCTCTACATCAGGTGAGTATTACTTCAGTGATCAATATCTATCCCACATCTAACACGTTATTTCCTGAGCCTTGTATGAATGCATGTGCGTACGTGCCTATGTGTGTTTGAATCCCTGAAGAAGTATAGAGGAGATGTCAAAGTAGTGTTGATTTGGTCTGTATTGGATTTGGTTGTCAGCTAAAGGGTAATTGGAACAGATAATAGTTGTGAACCGTCTTTGGTAGTTTGATTAAAAGAGAAGAGAAGGGGGTTGAAAATACAGTGGGCTAACTTGTTTCTGTGCTTGAACTGTGAAATTTGGAACATTTTATGAATTTTGGAAATTTTGAAAATTTCAAGAATTTTTGAAAATTTTAGAAAAAATTAATTTGTTGAATTTGGATGCAACTTAGTTGGGATTAGTGTATTGTTAAACACTTTGAATTAACCAGAAGTATCTTTTAAAATATATAACTTTTTTACAAAAATTTTGGCAAAATTTAAAAGATTTATGTGCGGCTGCAGTGTATAACATTAGACTCAATGTCTATTTCACAAATTTAGATGCTTCTGTTTCTAACCAGTGTAGC
>NW_024829922.1:0-1423 GCF_019175285.1 Sceloporus undulatus
TTCCTGTGTTGTTCCCAGCCTGCCTGCACTGTTTCCAGCCTGTCTTCTCCGTTCCTGGCCTGCCTCCTCCATCCCCATCCTCGTCCGTCCTCATCGTCCTCTGTTCTTGGCCAGCCTCCTCCATCTTCGGTGTCCTCCATCTCCGCCATCCTCTGTCCCCAGCCTGTCTGCGCCATCCCTAACATCCTCCCCATTTCCAAGCCTTCTTCCTCCTCCCCATTTCCAAGTCTTCATTCTCCTGCCTCGTTCCCCATTGGGTGAGCTTGGGTGGGTCACACTCTCTCAACCTCAGGGGAAGAGAAAGGCAAACCTCGTCTGAAGAAATCTTGGCCCCCCACCCCCCAAATTCCCATGCCAGGCTGCCCAGGCTGTCGCTTATGTTACAGATGGTTGGCGGGGTATTTTGAAGTGGTGCTACTAATGGGAACGACAACCATGCCCCAAAAAAGCTATTACATTGGGGTAAGGAAAAGATCTGGTGTCATAATGGGAGCAAGGGACCTTTTGAAATTGATTTCCAACACGGAGCAAAGCCAAATCGGAAATTGCTTTAAAGTGCAAGTGGGAATGGGCCCCTAGATAATTAAACAGGTCCAGAGGAATATTGGCTGAATGTGTAAGGGTAGTGGTTTGAGTGTTGGACTACAACTTTGGAGACCAGGGTTCGAATGCCGGCTTGGCCATGTAAATCCACTGGGTGACCCTGGGCAAGTCACAGTATCTCAGCCTCAGAGGATGGTGTTTCTATTTAGTCCACATCTAATCAGTTTGCTAATCAAAATATCATGGGAGACTTTACAAATGCTTTGCTGCGCTTCAGTGGCATGTCTGAGCCTCAAATGGGAAGACAACATTTCTAGTTACAGTTTAGAGCCTCAGTGCAAATCAAAGAGCAGCCTTTCTCAACCTGGGCATAGGGATGCCATATCCCGGTGGCCCCCGGGACAAACCCACTTTTGGGGGCCCCCTGCCTGCCCCGGTCCGGTTCCCCCCAACCCCAGCCTTTGTCCTGGCTCCGGGCCCCCACTCATGCGGCCATTGCTGTGGCCGCTAATGCGACTGGCCGCCAACCCACCTCCTCCTCCTCTTCTTCTTGGGCAGCACCACCCTCCTGCTCCTGGGCAGCGCCGCCTTCCTCTTCCTCGCCAGCGCCGCCGCCACGCGCCACCCATGGTGGGGCCTTCCCGCCCGGGCATGGGGCTATGACGGAGGAGCTCGTCCCCTTGGGCCAGCCGGCCATTGGCCAGCTGGCCAAAGGGGACGGGCTCCTCTTCCCTTGCGCATGCCGCCCCAGCTGCAGCATGGGCCAGCGGCAGCGCGTGTGCATCCCCCACTTGCGCACCCTCGCATGGAGATTCCCAAGGAGCCCTTGCGCCGAGGAGGAGATGGGGAGGATGAAGAGGAGGAGATGGGGAGGATGAAG
>NW_024829923.1:0-1423 GCF_019175285.1 Sceloporus undulatus
CCTGCAAAGTGCCTTTCCTAAAGGTGCCCTTTTTCCTTTTCAAAAATGTCTTTTTAAAGGTGTTTCCATATCACTTCCCAGCCCACAAGGGTTCCCGAGCCAATGAACAAATGAAAGCAAATACCATAATACAGTCGGCCCTTGGTATCTGTTGGGGTTTGGTTTCAGGACCTCCCCATGGGTACCAAATCTGTGGATGCTCAAGTCTCATTATATACAATGGGGTATTATTATTATTATTAGTAGTAGTATTTTGGGCCCTTGGTATCCGCTGGGGTTTGATTCTAGGGTCTCCCATGGATACCAAGATCCATGGATGATCAAGTCCCATTAATGACAACAGCATAGTGAAATGGTGTCCCTTATATAAAATAGCAAAATAGGAGCCCTGGTGGCGCAGTGGTTAAATGCCTGTACTGCAGCCATTCACTCAAAACCACAAGGTTGCGAGTTCAAGACCAGCAAAAGGGCCCAAGCTTGACTCAGGCTTGCATCCTTCCGAGGAGGGAGCTAAAATGAGTACCCAGACTGTTGGGGGCAAATTAGCTTACTTGCTGTTCACCGCTATGATCTTTGGAATAGCGGTACAGTATATAAATTTAATTAATTAATTTAATTTAATTTAATTAATTTGCTTGTTGGGATTTAAATATTTTTAAAAATGTATTTCAAGCCATGGATGGTTGGAATCTGTGGATAAAAAGCCACTGGATACAAAGGATAACTGTGCAGAAATGTTTTGTTTTTTTTTAATTAAAAACACAGGCTGCATCTGCAGAAATCATTCTGTTTGACATCACTTTAATTGGCATGGCTCAATGCTTTAGAATTCTGGGATTTGTAGTTTTGTGAGATATTCAGCTTTCTCTGTCTCTGGTGCCACGACAAGCTAAAATTCCCAGAATTCCATAGCACTGAGTCGCGGCAGTTAAAGGCTGCATCCTCACTGCAGAGATAATTCAGTTTAACACTGTTATAACTGCCGTGGCTCAATGTTATGGCATTCTTAGATTTGTAGATGTTTTGTGAGACATTTAGCCTTCTCTGTCTGAGAGTTCTGGTGCCATAGCAAACTACAGTTCCCAGGATTCTGTAGCATTGAGCCAGGGCAGTTAGTGATGTCAAACTGGATTATTTCTGCAGTGCGGCTGCTGCCTTTAACTGCCATGGCTCAATGCTATAGAAGTGAGCCAGGGCAGTTATAGCAGTCTCAAGCGGGTTGATTTCTGTTTTGGACCAATGGAATTCTGAGAACTGTAGTTCCTTATGGAGAGCTTTCAAACAGAGAAGGCTAAATATCCCACAAAACTACAGTTCCCAGAATTCCATAGCATTGAGCCAGGGCAGTTAAAGTGGTACTGAACTCAATTATTTCTGCAGTGTGGATGGAGCCAAAGTGGTGTCACACTGGATTATGTCTGCA
>NW_024829924.1:0-1423 GCF_019175285.1 Sceloporus undulatus
TTAGGACACATGCATCACTTTGGAGGACACCATACCTCCAAAGTGACTCGAAGCAGCTTTATTTTGGCCTGTCTGTGTCATGCCTATGACGGGGGAATATTTGCCAATAAAGAAGCCTAAGGAAATACTTGCCCCTAAAAAATGACAGGGGAATACTTGCTCATAAAGAATCACCGGAGAATACTTGCCATTAAAGAACAGTAAGGGAATCCTTGCCCCTAAAGAATCATAGGGGAATCCTTGCTCATAGGGAATGATGATTCAGGAAGACTTGCCTAGTGTTTTCTATGGGCCCGTATTCTCCAATGATTCCCTTTGGGTAAATACTTCCATTTGTTTCAGCACTTTCCATGCAAAATATACAACGAAAGCAGCATAAATTCCAGGTAGCAATCCTTGAATTTGCCCTTTTGTGTAATCTGACTCTGTCATTGTTTTAAATGAGAGAGAGAGAGAGAGAGAGAGAGAGAGAGAGAGAGAGAGAGAGAGACATACAAACCACTCCAATGTAATCTATATACACACATTCCCTTCCCTCCCTTCTCTCCTCAGTCCTTTCCTCTATTCCCTTCAATAAGAACACAGTCTCAGAATGAGGGACCAGAATCCCAGACAATCAACCTGTCAGCTTCATGTAGAATAAACAGAACTTGATTGATAGCTCCAGAATCAGCAATTCCACATCATTCAGCGTCTTAGCTGAGACTGACCCCTCCCAGCGGAAGCAAGAGCTAAAACCCCCAAGCTTGTCTAATAATAATAATAATAATAATAATCATGTTTATGTATATACCACTTTTCCAAATTAGATCAAAGCGGTGTACAACAGGAAATACAATACAATATACAAAGTCAAAATAAAACATAACAGGCCTCTCTCCCCCTCAAGATGGTGGTTGAAGGGCTACTCCATCCCTAGCCGAAAGCGCGCATAAGAACATCCCCTCCTCTTTCTCACCAGTATTCATTCTCCATCTCTCCCCGCTTTCGGCTTAGAATCATAGACTCTTAGAGTTGGAAGAGACCACAAGGGCCTCCTAACAGCAAATTAGGAGGGATAGCTAATGCTCCGGAGGACAGGATGAAGATTCAAAATGACCTGAATAGACCAGAAAGCTGGGCCACAGCTAAGAAAATGAAATTCAACACGGAGAAATGTAAGGTACTGCACTTAGGGCAGAAACATGAAATGCACAGCTATAGGATTATGGGGGACACCTGGCTGAACAAGAGACTTACACATGTGAAATGGGTCTAGGAGTCCAAGTAGACCATAAGTTGAACATGAGTCAACAGTGCGATGCGGCAGCTAACAAGGCCAATGCGATTTTAGTCTGCATCAATAAAAGTCTAGTGTCTAAAGAAGTGATAGTGCCACTCTATTCTGCTTTGGTCAGGCCCCACCTGGAATAATATTGTGTCT
>NW_024829925.1:0-524 GCF_019175285.1 Sceloporus undulatus
TCATATTACCAAGAATGACACAAATAAACATACAAACAAACAAACAAGAACAACAAGAATAAGGATTAGACAGAAAAACAAACTGCTTATATTTTAAAAAAGCAAGACCATTTTTAACAGGATAAAAAATCAACTTTGGTGCTTCTACCCTTTTACAACTGAATCAGGCTGTATCTGCACTACATAAATAATCCAGTTCTAAAGTGTGTTAACTCTTCTGACTCCATCCTATAGAATCCTGGGATTTGTAGTTTGTTGTGGCATGAGAGCTCTCTGGCAGAGAAGGCTAAGTGTACAAAGGTAAAATCCCAGGATTCAATAGCACTGAGCGGTTAAAGTGGTGTCAAAGTGCCTTATTTCTGTTGTGTGGATGGCACCTTCTTGGGAAAGGGGCCGATGATGAGGAAAAGCACTGGGGACGTCTGGAGGTTTCTGCAGATTATTTGTTTATTTATTCATTTATGATGCACTCATTTCACATCCAGCTATAGGGACATAACCAGGGTCCTCTCCAATTCCCCATG
>NW_024829925.1:624-1423 GCF_019175285.1 Sceloporus undulatus
TTCTGTTGTGTGGATGGCACCTTCTTGGGAAAGGGGCCGATGATGAGGAAAAGCACTGGGGACGTCTGGAGGTTTCTGCAGATTATTTGTTTATTTATTCATTTATGATGCACTCATTTCACATCCAGCTATAGGGACATAACCAGGGTCCTCTCCAATTCCCCATCCCCTAATCCCCCACCACTCTAAGAAGGCATGGAGTATCTGTTGTGTAGGGGAGCTGCTTCTCAGAGGGGGACAGGTAAAGTCTTAGAGGCCCCATTTCCCATTGCCAGGAGAGGAAAGGTGATTGTGGGGGGCCGGCCTAGAAGGAGGAGGGAAAGGTGGCCTTGGGGGGAAGGAGGAAAGGCCTCAATGAATACTCTCTTTTGGGGGAGGTATTGGTCTATGGAATGAAGGCAAGTTGTTGGTAAATAATAAAAATCTCATTCCTGCTAACCCAGCTAATACCTCCTCTATTGTAGGAATGGTATAATGTTGCCTACAAACTGCTTTATTTAAATCACGAGGATCAAGGCATATACGTAACTGTCCATGTTTCTTTTCTGTCACAACCAAACTGTTCACCCAGTCTGTGGGACCTTCTACTCTAGACACCACTCCTGTTGCTTGCATTTGACTTAGAGCCTCCTTTAACCTATCCAAGATTGCAATAGGTATCTTTCTACAGCCATATATCACAGGAGGGACAGTTTGATCAATGTGTATATGATGAGGACCTTCAAATTCCCCAAGTCCATCAAAAAAATCTGAATATGCTGTAACTAATTGTTCATGTGATGTAAAATTAACCGGGCCT
>NW_024829926.1:0-1423 GCF_019175285.1 Sceloporus undulatus
ATTTGAGAACTGTTCTGAACAGTTCTCAAAAAGTGTTCCCTCTGGAATGGAATGAGAAGGGAAGAGAGGGGGAACGGAACGAGTGAGGGACGGGTGTGTGTGGTAAAATCTGTCCCCCACTCGTTCCGTTTCCTGCTGGGCCGGGCCGAGAACCCGGTGCGATAAAGCTCATTAAAAGTCTGCCTGAACACAGCCATTTTTACTTGCTGTTGAAAGGCAAGCAAGGAGGAAGCCAGCCTTGCTTCTCGTGGAAGGGCACTCCAGAGGGCAGGAGCAACCACCAAGAAGGCTCTCTCTCATGTCCTAACCAGGCATGCCTGTGATGGTGGAGAGACCGAAAGAAAGCTTTCCCCAGAAGATCTTAGGGCTCTAGCAGATTTGTATGGGGAGATACGGTCTCTCAAATAGTCTGGACCTAAGATGTGTAGGGCTTTATAAGTCATAACCAGCACTTTCAATTGTGCCTGGAAACGAATCGGTAGCCAGTGAAGATGTTTCAGCAAGGGAGTTATGTGGTCCCTGTAACTGGCCCCAGTCAGTATTCTGGCAGCGGCGTTTTGCACACACTGAAGTTTCCAAACAGTTTCCAAAGGCAGCCCCACGTAGAATGCATTGCAGTAGACCAATGAGCCAATATATACCAGGCCAATAACATCTGTATTCCAGTCTCACTCATTTACAGAGGAACAAGGCTGCCAGCCCTATATAGAGCACTTGAATATGGGTTATATAGAGCACTTTAATATGGGTAGGTCATTTAAAAGAAGGTTTCTTGGAAGAAAGCAATGACCAAAGGCATCCTAACCCAGTAGAGTAGGGATGGAAATCATGTGGTCCTCCAGTTGTTGTTGGACTACAACTCCCAGTAACACTAGCAAATGGAGATGAATGGTGGGAGTCATATTCAGTGACATCTGGAAAGCCATATGAGCAAATAAGCTAGTAAAATGTGGGCTGAACATCACTACTGTTAGGTGGATTTGACCAACTGAACTCAAAGCGTGCTCACCAATGTTTGCTCTTCATCCTGGAGAGAAATGACTAGCAGGATGCCACAGGATTCTGTCCTGGGTCCAGTGCTGTTCAGCATCTTTTTCAGTGACTTGGTTGATTGAATATAGGACATGCTTATGAAATTTGCAGATAACACCAAATTAAGATTAAATCAATTAAATTAAATTAAATTAGGCTAATACTGCAGTGAACAGGATCAGAATTCAAAATGATCTTAAAAGATTAGAAAGCTGGGCCAAAATCAACTATAATAATGCTTGGAAAAACATTTAAAAGGACATGGTGAGGTGGACAAAGATAAAACTCTTTTTAGGAAGAATAGCTGCAATAAAAATGTCAGTATATCCAAAGCTCAATTTCCTATTCACTAACTTACTCATAAAAGTTACCAAAAAGCCTTTTATAAGTT
>NW_024829927.1:0-1423 GCF_019175285.1 Sceloporus undulatus
AACCTTGTGCTTGCAGTACTGGCATTTAACCACTGCACCACCAGGGCTCCCTTTGCAATTGGCCCACATATATATGGGTTCTGCATCCATGGATTTAACGATCCACAGCTTGTAAATGTTTAAAAAATAATAATTCCAAAAACCAAACCTTGATTTTGCATTTTATATAAGGGACACCATTTTACTACCTCTCTGTACATAATGCGACTAGAGATCCTTGGATTTTTGGTATCCATGGGTAGTCCTGATGCCAAGGCCCCACAAATAGTAACCTAACATCCATATTTCGTAAACTACGTTTTAGGTTTGGGAAGTATCTAATATGAAGGATTTCTTTTTCATTCAAATTTTATTGTTAAAGTTAGAAACAACAAATTAAAGAAGCACACAAACACCAGGAGATATTGGTTGCTTCAGAGGGCAGGACTAGAAACAGTGCATAGAAATTGCAAGAAAGCATATCTCCAATGCTAACATCTGTTTGGCCATGGGACATATTAATTTGGTAGATGGCAGGTACTTCTTTTTAGGAGATATTTCAGCAGAAAGTGGTGGGCCATCTCTCTCTGTTTTTCCGTGCTCTGCAGAACCTGCATTAAACCAGAGCTGAAGTATTTGAACTCCAAGGTCCCTTCCAACTGCAATCTCTGCATAAAGACATTCTTAAACAGTTCTGTACAGCTACAAGGTCATATATAATGCATCACTAGAAGTCTCTAACATAACTGAATAAACATTGATAAAATTTGGCTATGGTTATATATAACTTTCTTAACAAGTGCAACAAGCAAGGAATCCTAATTTAAGCTATGTCATTATTATTATTTTCCATGACATAAACATTTCTGTTTATGTAGTCAAGATTGCAGTAGCTTTCTTAGCAGCTTAATTGCACTGCTTTCTCAAATTCAGCATGCGGTCCACAAAGATACACAGGTTCTTTTCACATTTCCTGCTGGAAGCCAAGTGTCCCCATACCAGAACCGTATCTTGTTTTTGGGGGGGGATGTTCATGTTTCTATGTAATATGGAAGTAATACTAAGGATACAGTAAGCAAATAGCAATTAAGTTATTTTACCCATTTCTAGAGTGGCTTTTGGACACGTCATATTTTAAAGGAAAAAAGGCGCTGCATATGCTGTTCTGCATGTTCTCTCCTTTAAAAACTACTTTTGGATTGGATTTGAACAGGAAGGTGGCACTGATGGTATCTTTTTTCCACCTTATATTGACCTTGGTTGAAAGTCAGTTGTCCTAAGTGACATCTGGAATGCCTATTGAGGATTAATCAGCGCAGATGTTGAAAATGCCCTGTTTATTTTACTCTGTATAATCAGGATAACCTTTGCTTTGGGTGGTATTCATTACACAGAAGGGTGCAGTTTAGTCAGGAAAAGGTGACTTTGTTCTAATGATCAAACC